>NC_072737.1:25633163-25758500 GCF_026930045.1 Uloborus diversus | reverse complement strand
GGACCATACAAAAGATGAGATTGGAACTTATCATCCTTTCAAAGGAATTTCTGGTTGTCGAAGTAAAAAAACTAAGTATTTATATTTTTCATTACTTTTACAAAACAAATGCAAATATTAAGCCATGATAATCAAAAACATACTACAAAACCTCGAACAATTTGAAAAATCACGCTATATGCACATATATAGTATCAATTCTTAACCGCTATATTCCCCCCCCCCAAAAGATGTTATTGATGGCGAGTGTAAAGTGGTGTAAGTCACAAAACGCTGCGTTTTATAGCTCGGTGAATATTGATCGCACTAATGTCAAACTTTTTCTGTTGGAATGATTTTTCAATGGAAAAAATGTCCCTAAATATAAGTAAAGGGGACCTAGGGCCCGTATAAAAAGTTTTATTTCATATTTTTTGACTCGTTTTTATTTTTGCTTCAAACTTTTAATATCTTAACCCTGCATCTGATTTTGAAAATTTTTGCAATTGGAAGTATGCATCTAGGACTAACGGTGGTGAAAATAGAAGTTTTTGCAATTTAAAACGGAACACCCTGTATATATGTTTGTGTATATATGTAAACCTTTGTAAAAGTGCATTGATGAATAGATAATAAAATATTACTTCAACTTCAGTTTTTCATCATAATCGTAGCTATCAAAGCAACTTGTAGCTGAATCGACTTGAAACAATGCAAAAATTTCAAAGAATATTGTAGTTACAATAATAGTAAGATATTTAAAGTTGCTTCCTGTATCAAAAGATTTTGTACTTTTCATGAAACCACTGTAAAATTCCATAAATTATTAGGTTATACATTTGCAACTTTCATTTCATAGAACTTCAAAAAGGCACTCAATGGGCCGAATAGAGAGTGAAAGGAAGAAAGTTTCCTTAAATGAAAACAGGAACACATTTCTAGAAGGTGTACCGGAGCGAATCAAAAGTGAAGGAGAAAGTTGAGGATTAAAAGTATCTCTGGGGAGATACATAGGGAAGATAGTTTGAAATTCTAAAGCAGCAGCAGCTGCGTAAAGAACAGAAATCGGCAAAAGAAGAACTTTAATGAATCGCGAAGCATAGCTTAGCGTTGCCAATTCACAGAAGCTAAAATATTTCAACTTTTCTGGAGTAAAATTTTAATGTGTTTAGAATAGCCGATGGAATGGAAAAATTCCTCTCAGATTTGTTTCTGTAAAGAGTTAGAGATGGTGTGTTTAGAAGATTTTGTGTGTTTATAATTGTACTTGTGTCTTTTTTCAAACGAGTATGTATATTTATGTAGTTTAGAAAAGAGATGGTTTTTCTTCTCGTCCGATGTTCAAGATGAAATCCTACTCTAAAAAATTGCAAGATAAAACAGAAACGCACAAATAACTAAAATAAACGATGAAGGAAAAACTGAACATAGGGAAAATCAGGGAAAATCTCCGCACACATTATATATACCGCACCCCTTGTATTTCTTGTAATTAGTGATAAAAAGCAATCATAACCCACAGTACAGGTGCAAAATGAGATTTTCTGGACCTACGCATAGCGTGAGTCCCAATTTGATGCTTACTTTTTGGAGTGTAATCGTTATTTTTTGAATTAAGAGCATAGATTCCCTATGGAAACTTTTAAACAATGCTACAATAATTTATGTCTTATAAATATCGTAACCATGCCTGATTTTGAAGTCAAAACTAACTGTAAGGTTTGTAGAATGCTGTGTGTATGAACAAGTAATACTCTTTTACAAGTTCATGCAAGTTACAAACGCTGTGCGGCTTCTGAACCTTATAATATGGGATACATGTCGCATCGCGCTCCGTTTTTACGGAATGCCGCTATTGCTAAAAGTTAACTTTATCTAACCATGTCTAATTTTAATGTGTTGCTGACTTCTATATCAATACAGTAGGTTTTATGGATTTGATTAATGTTATGATCATTAATAATTTGTATCTATTGTTATTAAAAAAGAAAATACACTCTATTTTTATTTCAAAAACGTCGCAAATGAAATACATTGATTAAAAACACCCCACTCATACTGTTGTGCTTATACGTTTATTCAAGATTACTTTTTAATTGAAGATTTCATGTTCGTACTATCATTTAATATCCCAATATTCATGAATTCAATGATAAATAAACCAAATTTTAGAAAATTATCTTAGCTTTGCAATTTTCACAAAATTTGGACCAGGGCACGTTTACGCGGATTTTTTTCAATGAATTTTCTAAATTTTAAGTTTTAACTTAGGAAATTTTCGACATTGCGGTTTGATGAAGCAGTTAATGGAGTCAAAATTGGTATGTTCAGTAGTTGCTCAGTTTGTATTTTTAACCGTTAAAAAAATATTTTTGAGTCCAAGTCGGTTGTGTACACTTTCCTTGGACACGAGGCATGTTTACGCATACTTATTTTGACACCTAACGTGGTTCTGTTAGTGTTTTAAACATAACGTTTTACAATAGTCAAAATAAAGCAAACATATTGCACTCTGAATAGTGTATAAAGAAAAAGCTGAACGAGCATGAAGACAGCATTACAATGTTGTAAGCTATAAGGTACGAATTTGTCACTCAATTAAAAATTAAATGGTGATTTTCAAAACTAAATAGCCGGAAAATTCTAAAAAGTTTTGAGACAGTTCGGAGCAAAAAAACATCAAGGCACGCATAGAAATAAGACACAGTAAGAAAGTGCATAAAGGTGCTCAGACGTTAACGCGTAAACTTGTCCCGTCGCTAAGTTTGGATTTATTTTCAACGTGTAAAAAAAATTTCATAACATTTCAGTTCATACAAATACAATTCTCAAAAAAGGATAATATTCTGTTGATTTTTATATATTTGTTCTTTTTTAATTAAGTATTATTTGATCACAATAAGCTTCAAAACGTTCAACTCAAAATTTACTCGACTTTTTGCATGCTATACCGAAGTTTGACTGCTGCTCATAAACTTGTGAATATATTTGCTAGGGAGCATCAATCTGTTATGACTGTTGGCTCTCCAGTTATAATTCGTTTTGAAAAAAAGACACTGCGTAAACGTGTCTCGGTCTACTCTACGTAATATTTGTGTCACCATCTAAAAATTTTGTTGATAAAAATGACTATGCCCAACCGCAAGGTTTATGCTCCTTAAATGTTTAAAAGATTTATTAGCTACTTTATTAAAACGCATATTTTTATTATTATGTGAATTTATTTATATATTAGCCTTACTATCTTGCAGTTTTAACTGTATTTTAATAAAGGGAATAAATCGTGGGCTGAGCAATGCAACTAGATAGCCAAAAAGCATTCCTGTAAGAGGTCACTGGGACTTTCAGAAAGTTTCCTTATTCGGCAACTTTTGTCTGAAGATTCGGTAAATTTGTAGACAGTATTGGAGTATTGATTTTTTTTTCTCTTTTAATGAAGCCTCTACACTGTCAAAAATGAAACGCTCAATTTTGACGATTTGGCAATCCTCGAGCACTATTTCGTTATTTTCGACGATCCTTTCGTCATCAAATCACATGATATTTGACAAAAACCAGAAATCTCAACTTTTTGACGAAATTATTTCGTCCCGATTTCGTCATATTGCAGTGCATTCTGAGAGTTTTCGTTTCAGTCTTGTACTCGCTCGTTAAATTATCCTAAAGGATTCATAAAAAAAGGTTAGTATTTATTGAAATTTGTATGTGCAATGTGCTTTTTTTTTATTTATTGTTACATTTTTGTTTAGTGTTGTGTTTATAGTTGTGTTTAAAACACATTAAAACTGAAAACGAACCGTTCGATTAGGTTTAGAACTCTGTGTTTTTTGAACTAACTTTGAGTCACCTCCACGTTACGCTTAACTAGCGTTATTTTTTTATTTGCAAAAGAAAATGTTGGTTTATTGACATTAGTTTCCAAAAACGTACTTCCTTTATTTCGTTAAAAAATGTCAAACATGATCACAGAATTTGTACAAATTTAAACTTGCAAAAAAGATTCCACTATAGCTAAACTAACGCAGATGATAAATACAGCGCTTTTATAAAAGGCATAGAACTTCGAAGCTTTTAAATTCAACGTTGAATAGATTGCACGGTTATGTGTTTTCATTCTTCTCCATGAATCTTAGAAAAATAATTCTGCGAAACGAAGTGCATTTTTTAGTTTAATAGTTCAAATTTTTTTTCACTCTGCATTTTTATTTTCTTAAATAAATATGTACCCAACCCCCAATACGTATTGATATTTTTTCTTCTTCCACTCTACATGTAATGTTTTATTCAATGTTATAATTTATACAGTTGCTCCCAAAAGTGTGTCCGTACACTTATCATTTTCAATGAAATATTGCTCTACCCATTAGTTAGAAGTAATATTTTGGAATGGGTAAACAATATTACAAAACTACTTGAAATATTTTAATAGCAAAATAAAATATGATTTTGAAGAAATAACTAATCAAAAAGAATTAAGAGCTTTATAGCACAAAAGTGTTCATACAAAATATTTTTAGATAATTGTTTAGTAATCTTTTAAACAAACCGGTGAAACTCGAGGAAAAAAGCGCTTGATGCAATAAAAAATAAATGCCGCTTATAGTAGCTTTTGGTTCCGAAACGATGACCTTTTTTTTTTTTTTTTTTGTTATGCTCGTTGGTGGCAGGACTTATAAAGGCGTACCTCATGTTGTTTATATAATATCTTTCCCTTCTGCAGATGTTTTTAGTAAGTGTTTATGTTGTATTAATATTTCATTATTTGTGAAGCCTGTTTTTTTTTGATGTTTTTACTTGCGTGAATTATGAGGTAAAGTAAATATCAATTTAATGCAAATAATTTTAAGTTAGAGAAAATATTAATTTCCGTAAAGAACTCTATCTTTGTGCTTGATATTTCAGCAGAATATTTTCAATATTTTTTTTCAATTTTTCCACAAATTAAATAAATTAATAAAAATAGAGTTTTAATGTTTAACCTCGATTAAAAAAAATTATACATATATAGTAGCATGTTTTGAAAATAATAATGATAAGCATTTTTTATTGTTTATTTCCACACTTAATACACTAAATTTATAAGTTTTTCTATGTCAATTTGTGTTACATGATTTGTGATAATTTCTATTTTTTTATGCAGTTTCTATTATGCATAGTTTCTACGGCTAAAATTAATGCAGCATTAATTTTATTGCCATATTTGCCGTTTCAAGGAATTGTCAACAAAAAATGAGAAATCCGGGTTTACATGAAACCAGACCAAGAAGCATTTTATAGATGAACTACCAATCAATCCAAAAGTAAGTTACAGTTGTGATTTTTGCTGGATGCAAAGTAAAATATCTGAAATTTTAACCGAACAGCTATACTTTAATTGAAAAATTGAAAGGATAGTGAAAAAAAAATCCATCGATATCGGTCAGTTTGTTCACAAGACACAAACAAGGAAAAAACATTATGTTATTGGGTTTCCCCTGTCTTAGGCAACTCTTCTCCCTTGGCGTGTTTATTTACTGCGTGAAAATTGCATATTTTAGAAATCAAATATGCTTGGGGAAAAGGTAATACTTCCTTGGTAATACTCCCTCCGTCTCAAACTAGTAGAGGGCCGTTTGAATATTTTTGTACCAGTGGTTAATTCTGACGGATTTTACGATTTTGTTTGAATATTTTTTAAAGATTTCAAGGTACTATACTATCAATTAAATCGATGGAGCCCTGGGTTTTTGACTCTAATTTGGTAGTGGTTTAAAAAGGTAAGGTTCGGTAAGTAAATGTTGCTTATTGATAACATAACACTATAAAATCTCTGAAAAAAGTAAAATCAAGAAAACTGCAAATCTGAAAACGAAAGTCGGGAGAAAACGGTGTATTTTTGCTGTCGGCTGAGATAAAAAATAAATTTAAAAAAATCACAGATCAACAATTGTCGCATCCTTGATTTTTTTTAATAGCTCAAAAAAAAAAAAAAAAAAAAAAAAATCACGACTTGATATGCAAAGGAATTAACTAGTTTAATGGCTTAGTAATGCTGATTGTCGATAAATTGAAGAAACTATATCCAGAAACGCTATTCAGAAATTAATTTCAGATACCAACTGAGAGAAATTATTGTCTGTCTGCCTAAATAAAAATTTTGCCCATCCGCTGTAAAAATAACTCGCTCTTGCAATCTGCTTGGAAAAATAGCTGTCACCGTCGAAATAATCATATTTTGAAAAATATGAAAATGAAATCAGATGTTCTTTAAAGTCACAAGAGAATCGTAGTTTTTTAACTAAAGGGGGAAGAAACTCAGATTTTGAAAGAAATTTTGGAAAAATGCTTTATTTCAGAAATAAGCTGCTGCATTTAATCGTAAAACTTTCCTCGAAATAGAAAAAAGATCAATGTGCATGAGGGCATACACCCATGGACTTACACATTTACTTATTATACATATATTTTCTTTTTAAAACTCTTTTAGGATGGATCCAACATCATGGAGATAATCAGAACCAAGACAGAGGAAGATTTTTTCCATAATTATAACAATATTCTGAGTGTTCGTATATTATACATTGATTTCATGTTACACATGTTTATAAATAATAATAAAAACTTAGGTTTAAAAAGCAAAAGTATATTTTATAATTATTTAACAAACATTACACTAAATTAATTTTACCAAAAAATTTGTTTCACATCTGCATTTTTAAGATTTATATTTTCAAATACCTTTTGCAATTTTGGCTGAGAATTGTTTTCAAAGTATGAAGTATGAAATGCATGCAATAATAAAGTTCCTATATTAAACATAATTTTGGCTAAATAAACATTCTACATACAAGAAAAAATTAAGAAAACAAATAATTGATTGGAAAAAGAAAAAGGTAAGCTTTTTCTTAAGATTATCTAATTTTATTTTCTGCATCTAATTTTAGAACAAAGATATACTAACTTAAAGTTGTCCATTTTATTGTACTTGTTCTTTGAAATTTGTGGTATAAGTTGGTTTTTTTTTTCTGGAATTTTTTCATGCGATGCAATGAAGAGGAAAATCCTCAGCAAATTTCTCCCGAGCATATATCGATGTAACTGTGCATAAAAGTGGCACATGATTTATTTTTTCAGAACCCAATGTCTGCTGAGGAAGTAGCATTTTTATATTCCTAGTAGGGCAGGGCGATGCAGGAATTTCTACATCGTGATGCATCGCATCCTTACATCGCGATGTAGCGATGCTTCGCGATGTAGTTCAAACAGTTTGAAATATTCTTCCCGCTTGAGGGGCACCCCCCTCCCTCATTAGGGGAGTTTTCCTTACAAAAATCCAGGCTTTTGTCAGATCTTTTTCTAATTTGGCACATAGGTCCTTTAATCACATGGGGTAGTACCCCATATGAATACTACCCCATGGGAACTATTCTATGGATTTCCAGCACCAAAGGACATCTGGGCCGAATCTGGAAAAGATCCGACGAAAGCTGGATTTTCATAAGGAAAACTCCTGTGGGGTTTGGCACACATAGCGAGACGAAAACTACAATATGGGAATTCCCAAGCATCAAAAGACATATGTACCAAATTTGGAACAGATCAGACGAAAACTGGGTTCTTATAAGACCCCCCCCCCACCCCCCCCGACACACATGGTTTCGCACTCCATAGCGTGGACGAAAACGGGAATTCCCGAGCGTCAAAGGACATCTGTGACAATTTTGGAAAAGACCTGATAAAACTGGTTTTTTATAAATAAGCCCCCCATTTGGTGGTTGTCCCCATAGCGGGGCGAAAACTACTTTATGAGAATTCCTGAGCATCAATGAACGAACCTCTATGCCAAATTTTGGAAAGATCCGACAAAAAAATGAATTTTTTTCAAGGATCCCTATCGGGGTTGCCCCCTCCCTCCCCCCCCCCCCCATAGAGTGACGGAAGCTTACCTCCGTGAATTCCTGAGCATCAAAGAATCTCTATGGCAAATTTAGAAAAGATCGGACAAAAATTTTTTTTATATAAGGAGAACCCCCAATGCGGAGTTGCTCCCCCCCCCCCATCATGGAGGGTTGAAAACTACCATGTGCGAATTCCAGAGCATCAGAGGACCTCTATTCCAAATTTGGAAAAGATATGATAAAAACTTTTTTTTAAGAACCCCCCCCCCCCCGTATGGGGTTTGCCCCCCATAGTGGAACGAAAACCACCCTATGAGAATTCCTGAGCATCAAATAATAAAATTCTGCCAAATTCGGAAAGATCCAACAAAAACTGGATTTTTTTGTAGGAAAACTACCATAGGGGTTGCCCCTCCCCCCCATAGAGGGACGAAAACTACCCTGCGTGAATTCCCAGGCGTCAAAGAACCTCTGTGCCAAATTTTGGAAAGATCCGACAAAAACTAGATTTTTTCAAGGTAACCCCCCCCCCCCCCTTCTTATAAGTGATGAAAACTACTCTGAGTGATTCTTGCAAAAAAGTTCATTTCAGCAGTTATTTGTTTTAAGCGTGTTCGAATTAACGAGGTTCGACTGTATTCTCAAAAAAAAAAAAAAAAAAAAAAGAAAAAAAAAGAAAAAAGAATGGTTTCAAAGAAAAAAAAGGAAATAAATTTCCTTAAAAATTTACGAAATTAACGTCCTCATATATGACGAAATTAATTTGACGAAACAAATGCTCTCAAAACTACGAAAATAATTGTTAATTTGACGAAACTAGAATAAAGAAATCAGTGGTTGGAAGTAGCGCGCTACAAGTAGCGACGCTACTGTAGTAGCTACATTTTTTAGTAGTTTGTAGTGTAGCGCACTACTTTTGAAAAAAAGTAGAGTAGCGAGTAGTTCACTACAAAAAAAAGTAGTTTGTAGCGATTTCTAAAAACTACTTTTAAATAAAGTTTCCAAAAAAATAAAAATAAAATAAATAAATAAAAAGAAAGAAAGAAAGAAATTAAAAACGAGGATTCAAAAAACCCCGACTGATGCAAGCCTTACGCGAGTAAAACTTGCATCAACCAGATTCGTAAGTCTCTGAAAAATACGAGCTGACATCAGACATATTTTGACGCCATATGTTCTATCTGTTAGACGCCATTAGTTTGTTTGGCATCGAAATGTTCACATTTCCCTAATTTTTTCCTTCAGCAGAGCATGGCTTAGAAAGAAAAGAATAATAGATAACTGTCAAGTAGTACTCCGTTTGTGTTTTCTGTCAGAATAGCAGAGAATGTCCCGTGGATGAACATTTTAGATATCAATGAGATTATTGAGCCAATATCCTCCTAATGTGGAAATTACTGTAAATGTTATAGAAGAGGATGACAGGGAACTGCCCTCTGGCTGGCTAACAATAAATATTACAGTGTCATAGAAATGTATAATAACGGAAATGTTTCCGTTTCGTGCAAATATGCCTGTTAAAGAAAAGGTATTAATGTCTTCCACATTTACACTGAAATCTCAACTTACGCTAGGGATGCGACTCCCCACTTAGGTTGAAATTTCGCGTTCAGAAAAAGAGAATTTATACGATTTTTTTTAAAGAACATACCAATTACTGTAGACATTTGTAAACATTCCTCAAACTATTTTAACTCATTTCATAACTTCATTTTTCCCAATTTAAACGTAGAGAACTGAAATTTTATTGTACTAAAAGAAAAAGCTGTGTTATTCAATAAAAATACGGCTAGGGTGCACAAAATCAATAGGAGAGAATGGCATAAAACAGCGTTTCTTAATTTCTTTTATTAGTGGAACCCTTTTTAATGCTCACTTTTTTCGTGGAGCCCCTGGTGTTTCAATAGTTTGCAGCCAGTATTCTGTTTCGGAGAATGCCCCGTTCTTACCTCAAAGAGACTATCACATTAACTATTTGTCATTAAATCGCTAATGAAATACATTTAACTATAGAGCATTTTAATTATTTGAATGATTGCTAATTACTATTTCTTATTGCAAAATACCAGTACACTCCTATTTGTGATTCTGATAAATACTCAGAAATTTTAAAAGGGACAAATATCCTCAGAATTTATGCATGTTGTATGATTGAAATATCTTCTTAATTAGGAAAAGAAATATAGATGTACTTTACCTACAAAAGTGTTAATAATTCACTGAAATGTACGTAGAAAAAGTTTATAAACTTAAAATTTTTTAAATATCTCTTATTTTTTAACATTTTTTTTATTTATTTACAAATTAGAGTTTTTGATGTCACTGTGTGTTCCCTCAGACAGAACTAGAGTAGCTGTATATATAGGGGCCTTAGACAGAACTAAACCATTTAGACCCTCGTGACCAGAACTCCTCCTTAAATTGGTCATCACTCGTTAAATGCTTAAATCGTCCTTTCCACTGCTGCCCTAGATACTTTTCACTCCAGAATCTCCCGTACCTGCCACTATTAGTGGCTTAACCAGTTGCATGGAACCCTGAAGACAGCTCTGAATTTTGGAACCAGACCGGTAACCGAGCAATCTCTGGTCCAGCACCCCCAGAGGTATCGTTTCACTTGGAAGACTTTGTGACACGAGCATATTTAACGTCTCTCAGTCACCTTCACCATTAATGAAGACTGGATCTTCGACCAGCGAGTATCGAACCCGGGAACCTCCGGTCACCGATATGCCTTACCGATCAGGCCACCACGGCCTTGCCATAGATACTGGGAGAACGGCTAGTATCAAGGGCAAAATATTTGAAATTGATGTCAAAAATCGTAATTTATGGCAATATTTGGTAATGTTGTAGGAGAGAGATTTGGGGCGCGTTCCAAAAATTTGTTCACCATTGAAGTCACTTTTAAACTATTTTCGGGGATATTAGGGAGTTAATAGCTTCTTCCGAAACTTTTTCAAAATTGAAGATTTTAACACCCAGTTTTATGTTATCTTTGGGGACATTAGCTGAAAAATAGGCGTTTTGGGATTGATCTCGATAAAATTTCGAAGTTAAAACCTTAAAGATACTATTTCATGCTATTTTTGATCAAAAATTTGCATTATTTTAGGCGGGAAATAAACTTGTTCTCATAGTGGCTATTCCAGATGAGTAATAATGCTTAGATTAGTTGCGAAAGTGACAATTAAATGTATTTTTTGAAAAGGCGTTATTTTTGTCGACTTTTTAAGTGACAAATTTAAAAGGTGCAGGAAGAAAATATACAAATCTCATGGAACCCCTGAGAGAGCTCCGTGGAACCCTGAGACTCCGCGGAACACAATTTAAGAAACGCTGGCATAAAATAAAACAGTACAGTACGTATTAAAATGAAACACTACAATAGTACAGTACAGTAGACACAGTAATTCGACGCACTTTTCAGTCGTTCAAGAATATCGAATTTTTTTTTTTATTTCTTTAGTTGTCCGAAACTTTCTATTATTCCTTTTAAAACGAGAGAAAAACAGCCCGCTTATGTGAAATAATGTTTCATCAACTTCATTTTAAGAATGAAAAAGATGCGGAGTGACGATTTGTAAATTAACAAAGGGATGTTTTGACTAGTGGGGTACTTTTGCTTTCAGTGATGCTAAAAGGAAAGTTGATTCACGAAACTAATATGTAGTACCCACTAAAGAAGGTGATACTTAAGCCTCGCGATTCCCTTCCGAAAATTTTCGTGTTACGGGGTGAGGAATTCGCGTTAGCTCCAAAACTCGTTAGCTCGCTATTCAGCCATTTCGTGGTAGTCGACACTTGCACATTGAAGTAAAATAAGCATTCTTAGTTATGTTTCATATTTTGGATATTTATTAATATTAGATTATAAATACTGGTACTGTTTGGGATATTTTTAGAATTTCTTTTTTTAAACTGATTGAGTGTTGATGTATCAACAAAACAAAAGTCAATCATTAAATATTGTAAGTTTTCAAGATCATTTGGTAAAATTGAAAAATGCTCTTATTTCATTTTATTAGTTACGTAAGAAAGGAGATGGTGTCCAGGTCCGGACCCCTAGCTTGAAACTCAAAATCAATTAACTAGTTTTTACAAAAAATATAAGTGCCTGTAAAATTAACTTCTATAGTGAAAATTAAAGTTTTTCTCATTCGTTTAAAGATGGTTTTAACCGTCTAAATCAATTTTATGTACATATATGTATGTCTATATAAAATTTTAACCAAATTATGACTGCATACTGCATCTATTAAATTTTCAAGTAGCCGAGTTGCACTTCTTAAATGAAATATTCACTGTCAGGAAAGGATTAAAAACTTGAAAGTTGAATTCCTTCAACTTTTTAAATCCTTTCTTGTATCGAATATTTGTCGTAAAAATCGTAAAAAATGTTTGGAATGACCAATTCGCTTGGTAAAGGAATGAAACAATAAATATATAATTATTAGTAATATTTCATTTTCAAACGAGTCAATTTATTAACCTAAACCAGTTTTTTAATTTTTTCGTTCAATCCTCAAACGGTGTGTATGTGTATGCTTTTTATTTATTTATTTTTTAAAAAGTAGCGAAGTAGCGACTACTTTTCAAAAGTAGTTTGTAGTTGCTACATTTTGAAAAAAGTAGTTGTAGTTGTAGTTAACTACATTTGTAGTAAAGTAGTTGTAGTTGTAGTTCGCTACAAAAAAAAAGTAGTTTTTCCAACCACTGATCTGGACGTTTGAAAATTCTATGCAATCCGTGGTTGGACAGTACACATGCACACTCGCGTACGCATTTACACACATACACACTCAACTATACACACGTAACCACTTAGGAGGAGGGATATGCTTGGGGGGGGGGAGGAGAGCCATTTCTAGAAACAACAACTCCAATGAGTAGTGTCTTGTCGCAGCTCGTGATATACATAAAAACAGAGAAATTAAAAAAAAGAAATAAAAACAAAGTCAAAGCTAGCGAAAGACATAATTTGAATTCAAAGTTTCAGAATTCAAATTAGAGTTGATTGAGAGAAGTGGGTCACAGTTTTTTTTTTTTTTTTCAAATGGTTAAAAATCGTATAGAGTTCTCCGTTAATATATTTTTAACTGTAAATATGTAGATAAGTAAATATTGTAGAAGATTTTTTTTATGTGGGAAAATGTTTTTCTAGCAACAAGAGTGACACTTATATTTGTTAAGTTTCTCGAAAAGCGTTGCTTAAATTTAAAATAAAACCTAAGTTGGTTCATCCTCCGTTTCGCCGAATTTTGACCTTTCCTTTCCTCTGTAAATGCATCAAAAATGTAAGATTGAAACTAAAGACAAGGCGAAAGGAAATTTCGTGTTTGCGAAACGACGGGGACACCTTTAAGTTGGCAAAGAGAAAAAAAAGTGTAGCGCTAAGAGGGAAAATTAATCAGCCAGAAAAATGATTCCTCCCACGATAACAAAATATTAAGTCATTTTGGGAAACAAACATAAAACGTATTCACCTGCAGGAACTACAATAAAATCTCCATAACAAGTCCCTCCTTTTACTTACTGACAGCCCCTTTTAGCGATAGACGAATCATTCCAACAAAACAAATTCCGAAGAGTTCCGTAGGAGTCGTTGCTTCCTTTACACGCATAATAAAATACGATATCTCAACAGCTGTTTAAACGCAGCGTTGGTCACTCATTGACTTGCAAATGCTAAGCCATTCAGTGGCTATATATAGGCTATTTTTAGAAGGTAAGCCGATTCTGGAAAGTACCTTAACGTTGACTTAGACAACAGGTGGGGGTTCCGATAGAAATGATGTTTTATCAAGGCGGGAGGAAGAGGTCTTCCGAAGAAGGTGCTGCTGTCGATGGAACACCGCATTGAAAATTAATTCCTTTCATTCTGCCATTGGATAGTTCGGAATTGGATGTGCTTATTGTTTGAAGTTTGGTGTCAGAAAAAATGGTATTCCAGCCTGATTAAACAGAGAATTTAGAGTGAATAAATTAATACATCTTCTCCAACATAACTAAATACATTAAGTATCTAATTTTGAAGTAAATAGTATACGATGTGCTCCTAAATTACAGGGACACCCTCGTTTTTCGAGGTTTTGATTTTTGACTGAGAATAAGAATAGTTTTCTTTTTTTTTTTATCAGAAATAATTTTAAAACCTTTGTTGTTGTTATTATTAACCCTTTAAAGAAAATGAAACATTCGAGATCCCTCAGTTCGAAATTAGTTTTATAAATTATCGAATGCAAATAATGAATAAATTATATTTTTCAATGTTATTGAGACATCAGGAACTTTAATATTGGCAAAAAAATATATAATTGTTTAAGAAAAGGATTCAGAAATTTAATTTTGATTATCGCAGTTTAAAGATCGCAAATTAAATCCATGATGATCGTGAATATGCATTGATATTTTCATGCTACTACTTTTATTCAAGATAACTATTTCATCGAAAATTAAACATAGCTAATCTCATTGATTAACCGTTTATTTCAGAATCAACTAATTATTTAATCAATTTTTGTCAAATAGTTGTAGTTTTGAAACTTTAATGAACGGCATAGCCGCAAATACCCCATCAATCTGCACAAAAATATACTATACGTACTTTCACAAAGCTTGTCATACATGTTATTTTAATCTCAGTTCGGTAGTTATATATTTTACACATAGACTATTTTTATACTCTACCACTACGCTTATGATCCTTAAAGTAAGAAAGATATTGTTCAAACAAAACTTTTGGTTTTCTTAAATGCATACATTTAATAAAAGAGCCCTTTCAATTGATATGTAATGTATTTAAATTATTCTACCAATTGACTTATTTGCACTAAATTTGCATATTCTTATGTTTTGATCGAACTATATAATCAGGCTGGCAGTTTTCAAATTTTGTAACAAGTTTTCAACACACGAAGGACGTTGTTGCAATTTTTCATCTATTGAGCAGGGGAAATTAATGTGCTTAGGTCGTGATGTGCTAAAGCGTCCAGGTCAAAAAAAAACTACAATCCAGTACCCATTATGTGTTCATTAATCTCCAGAAATGATTCAAAAGTTCACTTTCAATGCGAAAGGGATAGTTGTCTTGTTGTACAAGTAATACGGGCCCACACTGTGCTATGACTTTGGAACTCATAACCTTTAGCATTTAACTTCGTAATCTTTATCTTAACTGATAGCCTTTCGCATTTAACTTCATAATCTTAATCTTAACTGATAGTCTTTAGAAATTAACTTCGTAATCTTAACTGATAGTCTTTAGCATTTAACTTCGTAATCTTTATCTTAACTGATAGTCTTTAGCATTTAACATCAACTTAAATTTTCCAGAATATGCTTTTATCATTCGAAAAAGACATTCCAAATTTTTTGACTACTAAATATAACTGGATACCCAACTTTCTTCCAAGGACAAAACTGCTAGTGTGATTTTAGCTCTAGCAAGACATTTAGCTCTATTTGTCGTGCATTAAGATAATTGTCGACTTTTTATTCCTGACATTAGAATGAAAATTTAAAAAAAATGTATAAAATACTCTTGAAATTTAAAATGGATTTATTTAATAACTAGAATAAGTCAATACAGTTAAAAAATATCATCATTGATATATGCAGTACAAACTCTGAATTTAAGAGAAAAATTCGAGATTCCCAGTCCATTCATTCATGCATAGAACTACTTTTCAAGGTGTCAGTGGAAAGAGGAAGCTAATGTTCCGAAAATGACCTATTAGCCAAAAAAGCAACAGCGCGAAGGAAGAGAAAACGAGCCATGGGACAGAGAATGATCGGAACTAGAAAACTCAGCAACAAAGTGGGTAACAGTGCATCTTCTTCTCTTTGTTTTTTCCATCACAACTACAAGCCATGCATTCAAAGATAAAGGAAAAGTACAGTAAAAAATTCTTTTTTGCCTCTTTCAATTTGAAGCTGGAGATAAAAACAAATGTTCAAGTTAAATAAGAATTTATGTATTATTATGGTTTAGAAGTCTTTTATTAAGTTATGAGTCTTTTAGTAAAGTCATTGTACAACTGTGCATCGTACGAAAGGCATCTCACGAAGAGAATATCATTGGTTATGTACTACAAAAAGAAAATTTCAATTCTGGAAAAAAAAGTATAAAATGTTTTACTTTGGTACACATTTTTTACTTAAAGAAAATATATACCGGGTGAGTTCGATCGAATCTGCCATATGAAAGGGGGTGATAGAAGAGCCCAAGCGGAGCATAGAACCACCCATTATCGTGTCCAATCCTTAACCGTAACCGAGTTTTGGTAAATTTAAGGAAAATGAGTAAAAAAAAAATTCTGAGAAAACGACTGATTTCTGAAATTCCTGTATGACCTACAAAGAAAATAAGTACATGTTTGGAAAGAACAGACTAAATCCTACAAAATGATACCTTTCGCATTAAGATAGTCGCATTTTACTGAGAGCTACAAGCTTTGAAACATTGGGCACACTCAGAATTAAAATGATGCCAACGTTTTTAATCGACATTTTCAAAAACAACCGTAAGAGCTACAATCGGGCAAATCTACCAAAAACTGGCCCATTTTATTGGCTTTCAGATGATACAACAACAAATCATATTGGGCTTAAGTTCAGCTGAAAGTCAGACTTTTGTTTGAAACAGTGTAAAAATCTGCATTCGTTAAGGGGGTCCGGGACACAAAAATCCTCAAATTTTGCAATTTTTTTTTATAATTTGAAAAATTGCTTCGTTTTTTTTCTGCTTAAGAGGACGTTTGAATCTTGTTTCTACCTTAAATAGAACGAAAGTTATAGTTATTTTTGTTGCATGCATCTAACGAATGTGTACATAACTTTGAAACTTTAAACGCGTTTTTCTCCATGATGCAATTTTTCCCGATTTCTTGCATTCAAACTCTTATAAGTCAGGAACCGATACAGATAAAGTAATGAAACTTGGAGCATATCTTTTTCAAGCAATTTACTTTAATTTTTATTCGGCGAATTTGAAAAAAACGTTTACTGCAAAAATTATGATTTTTTTAAAAAAAAGTATCTTCGAATTTTTCGAAATTTTTCTTCAAATATTTTTTATTTTTTATTGAATCAATATTTTTAAAATCGCCGAATAAAAATTAAAGCTTAGATATTTGTGCATACTTTTTTGAAAAAAAATTGAAAATTGACCAACAATATTTTGAGTTATAGCAATTTAAAGCAACCCCATTTTTTTGAAAAAAACTAATTAAATTTAAATAAAAAAATATTTTTTTTTCATATTTATGTTATGATTTTGCTTATTAAATAAATGATGAATCAGTTCAAAAAATTTCAAAACTCTGAAGTACATAATAAAAAATTTTTCAAAATGTGTCCCGGACCCCCTTAAAAAAGGAAAACCAGCAAAGAGTCGCACTTTTCTGTTTTGAATTTTCTGTTTCACGATAGCATGTTGCTTACTTTGTTTAAGAAAATGATATTTTTATATAAAAATAATAGTTTTAACATTTAATTTAGAGAAAAAACACATGAGATAACGATTCGTGGAAATAAAAGAAGCATTACTTTCCCGTGCTTTTCACAAAGGGAAAATCAATAACAAAAAAATGTTACACCAACATCGATTAGTACATTTAATAAACCTGCAAAATTTACAATAGCTGCTGAAATTGGTCCCCGCCACATCTGATACACGCTCTTGCCCTTTTGCGAACGGAAACAACCGTTGCTCTTAGAGAAATTTCATTCCTTAGTTTCCCTACTGCTTCAACAAGCCACTCGCTCAATTCTTTCACACTTGCTACTTCTGTTTTGTAAACTTCTTGTTTTAAGAATCCCTAAACAAAGAAGTCCACTGGCGTCAGGTCTGGGGATCTAGGGAGCCAAGGGATGGGGCCCATACGACCAATCCATTGGGGATACTGTTCAGTTAGAAATTCCCGAACGGCATTTGAAGAATGTGCAGGGGCTCCATCGTGTTGGAAAATGATTTCTGCCCTCTCCTGAACAGGAATAGCATCAAGAAGATCAGGCAAATGATGTTCAATGAACTCTAAATATGTGTTTCCTTTTAGGTTACCTCGAAACACATACGGACCAATTAAATGATCTCCTATTACGCCAATCCAAACATTTATGCTGAATCGAGTTTGGAATGATGAGGTTTGGGTTAGGAAAAGTTTATTTTCAGTATAATGATGCCAGTTATGCAAATATATGATGCCCCCTCTAGTGAACAACGACTCATCTGTCCACAATATCTTTCTTAGAAAATGGTGATCTTCAGTGTCTCCGGGCTAGTAGCCATCTGCAAAATGTTACCCGCTTTTCTAAATCTGAATTGCGCAGTTCTTGTACTAGAGTAAAATGATACGGGTGATACTTGTTTTGGTGCAATGTTTTCATCACTTTAAGTTGTGATAGTCCACCTTCTATAGCAATTGAGCGTGAACTCACACTTTGGTTTTCCACTACTCGGTCCAGCACATACTCCTCAACATTGGCAGAACGGTGATCCTGGCCCCTCTCGAACAACGTACCAAATGAACCTGTCTCTCTGAGCTTTCGATGTATAAAGGCAAACACATCTATTAGATGCAGAACGATTTGTGTAACGGAGCCGGTATTCTTTCTTGGCTCTGCGAGCATTACCATCACAAAATCCGTACACGAAATGCATATCAGCGTACTCTTCGTTAAAAAATCGAGACATACCCAAAAGTCGAGAAAAGAATATAGCAACTTATCTTTAGAAACTTTAACGAAAACTTTCAAAAACTAAAAACACACTCTCTACTGACTTACTGTAAAAAGAATCATAATTCTAGCAATTTTCAAAACACATTTACAAAATATCAGAAAGAAGCAAACGATACATAAAATATTGTAACAAATGAATAATTCTGTTTAGTTTTTATCATTAATTGTTTTGTTAAACAAATGGTTTTTATTTTCAGACGATATTTTTCACAATCATAAAGCGTAATCGGAAGTCTTTTGATGGGTCTGTATACGTTTTAAGGTCTTATAATGCAGGAAGCTCATATTTAGAGTTCATTGAACATCATTTGCCTGACCTTCTTGATACTATTCCTGTTCAGGAGAGAGCGGAAATCATTTTCCAACACGATGGAGCCCTTGCACATTCTTCAAATGCCGTTCGGGAATTTCTAACTGAACAGTATCCCCAATGGATTGGTTGTATGGGCCCCATCCCTTGCCCCCCTAGATCCCCAGACCTGACGCCAGTGGACTTCTTTGTTTGGGGATTCTTAAAACAAGAAGTTTACAAAACAGAAGTAGCAAGTTTGCAAGGATTGAGCGACCGGCTTGCTGAAGCAGTAGGAAACTAAGGAATGAAATTTCTTTAAGAGCAACGGTTGTTTCCGTTCGCAAAAGGGCAAGAGCGTGTATCAGGTGTGGCGGGGACCAATTTCAGCAGCTATTGCAAATTTTGAAGGTTTATTAAATGTGCTAATTGAAGTTGGTGTAACATTTTTTGTTCTTGATTTTCCCTTTGTGAAAAGCACGGGAAAGTAATGCTTCTTTTATTTCTACGAATCGTTATCTCGTGTGTTTTTTTTCTTTTTATTAAACTATTAAAACTATTATTTTTATATAAAAATATCATTTTCTTAAACAAAGAAAGCAACATGCTATCGTGAAACAGAAAATTCAAAACAGAAAAGTGCGACTCTTCGCTGGTTTTCCTTTTTTTAACGAATGCAGATTTTTACACTGTTTCAAACAAAAGCCTGAATTTCAGCTGAACATGAAGCCCAATATGATTTGTTGTTGTATCGTCTGAAAGCTAATGAAATAGGCCAGTTTTTGGTAGATTTTCCTGATTGTAGCTCTTACAGTTGTTTTTGAAAATGTCGATTAAAAATGTTGGCACCATTTTAATTCTGAGTGTGTCCAATATTTCAAAGCTTGTAGCTCTCCTTAAAATGCGACTATCTTAATGCGAAAGGTATCATTTTGTAGGATTTAGTCTGCTCTTTCCAAATATGTACTTATTTTCCTTGTATGTCCTACAAAAATTTCAGAAATCGGCCGTTTTCTCAGAATTTTGTTTTTTTACTCATTTTTCTTAAATTTACCAAAACTCGGTTACGGTTAAGGATTGGACACGATAATGGGTGGTTCTATGCTCCACTTGGGCTCATCTATCACCCCCTTTCGTATGGCAGATTCGATCGAACTCACCCTGTATACTCCTAATTAAGTGAAATTTAGATATTGATTGGTTTATTTGTATTTGAATCAAGTCAAAGGATTCCTACGCAGTTCGTTGAGTTTTCATCGAAGTAATATGGGGGGAAAAAAAGCTGATTTTTAGTAAGTTACTAAAACATTTACCCCACAATACATATGCAGAAAAAAAATGATATGGGTGCTCATCATGAAATGAAATTCATAAATATAAGCTATTTCCTCTTCAATTACATATTCCTGTAGAGAGGCAAAAAAGTATACTAAGAAACCACCCATTTAAATAGTTAAACTTCCTGTCCAGTTTTAGCAGCCTTGCTGTTTTGGAAACAATTTTTTCTATAAATGATGCAGGGGTAATAAACGGTACTTATAAGACTTTTAAAGAGCTCGGTTATATTCTGGGGTCTGATCCTAATACTCTTCTTTGCGGTTTAACTTCTGGTGTCAAACTATTTATTTAATTTACTAGTTAGTAATCATGTTTCATTTTGCTGATTACTAACTGGCAATCAACACAAAATCTCCTGTAAAGCGTCGCACAGTGGGGCGAAAACGCCAAAAAGCGCTTAAAAATGTTTTGGAACCTCTTTCGCTTGATTGTTTACACAGGCATGTTATAAAGGAGTTTTCTCGGTTTTTTTGGGCTCAGGGTACAAATTTTGCAGGTTTACGCAGCTAATTCCTTTTCGCGGTCTTTCTACAAACCATTTATGAATAATCAATATTAATTTCTAAGGGAACATAGGAGGATATTTTTTGTAGTGTTTTGAAAAAAAATAACCTTGAATTCCCGAGTTTTCGGTGCTAATCAAAACCGATTTTCGGTTTCAGAATTTGATTACTCATTTTTTCGCCCTATTACTATCGTTGTATACCGAGAGAAATTAAATATACCCGCCTTTAAGAAGAAAACAAAATATAGACTGCTTAAAAGCATTTTTTGTAAAATCCTGCACTCATGGTTTTTTCAACTATCTAAAGGCTCCCTTCAACTTTGTAGAGGACGAAGGCCTCTAAAATTCTAGTTCTGATTGCCTAAGAGGTAGGCATGTGCACATTTATTAATCCTCAGTTAGTTTAATGTAGGAAAAAACAAACGTTTATAAGCGCTTTTTGGCGTTTTCGCTCCACTGTGCGTCGCCTGGGTTCGTGACCATATCAATTGCCCCTAGACAATTACAAATCTTGGCTTAGTCAGTAGATTCACGATTTCAGTTGATCAGAGCTGATGGCAGGATATGGTATCCACGAAGCAATAAACTTATCATGTCAACAAAGCCCTGTGCTAGTTGGTGTTGGTTACATAACGATGTGGGCTGATTTCACGTGGCATGTGCTGGGTCATCTAGTTCAACTGCACCAGCCACTGATAAAAATTAATGTGACAGCAACTTGAACACCACTTACCCCAATTCAGGGACTTCATGTACCAAAAAAAAGTTATTTTTATGTCTGGCAATTTGCCATCCGCTCACAACTGCTTATCATTGGCTTGAAGAATATTTTGGACAGCTTCAACGACTGGTTTGACAACCTTGATCGAGCGAGAAAAAAAAGTATTTTAAGCAGTTCTGGGGCATAATCTTGAAGTCAGTTTGTACACTTTGCACCAGTTTCACTTCCCCAATTGTCGACTTCCAATAGCATATTGAGTCCATGGCATGTCAAACTGTTGCACTTTGTCAAGAAAAAGGTGCCACAATATTGGGAGGTATCCGCTCCCTTTTGTCTCATCAGTATATATATATATATATATATATATATATATATATATATATATATATATATATATATATATATATATATACCCACATGGAACACTTTATTTTTGATTGGTTTACTTCGAAGATTTATTTTAAGGGAAGCATCAAAACATTGCATGCATATCTAAATTTATTAAAATTAGTTTTGACTTATTTTTCGAAACCTCGTTTTTATCTTTTCATTTATGATTAAGAACAGAGATTGAATTTTTATTTTTTCTTATTTCATTCTGCATACAAATTGACTTCAATATTGCGTCTATTTAGTGAAGGATCGGTACATTTTCAGTTTCTTTCACTTTACTTTTTCAAATTTAACACGGGACACATATTTAAAAAATGAAAAAAAAATCTACGCACATTTATATATATATATATATATATATATATATATATATATATATATATATATATATATATATATATATATATATATATATATATATATATATATATATATATATATATATATATATATATATATATGAAAAAAGACATGCATTTTCTTAGAAATACGCATCTTCGTAACCCTTTAGAAATAACTTCCTTTCCATACTATTCATTGTACGACTGATTGTGCTCTTCGAAAAGGGAAATCCCTTTTCTAATCTTTTTCCCTAATTACGCTAATTGATTCCGTTTCAGTTGAACAGTAATTAACTCAATAGAGATTCAGCCACAAGACACTTAGTCTGAGACACACCTGCAATAGTTTTGATGAATTTCCTTGCACAGCCAATGTCCCTCCAGCCGATGAGAAAGGATAATTAGCTACATATTTAATTATTCCGATTTATCTTAGCTAAACGTGCAAATTATTTTACAGCGTTTTAAATTTTAAAGTTATTCTTACCATTTAAAGGGAATTTTTTTTTTTTTAATTTTTCATGAGTAATTTAATGTAATAATGTTATAAAGTATTGCATTGATAAGGAAAAATCTTTAAAAAAAAATCCTTCAGACATAAATTATGTTTTTTTTAGCAATCACGATTGCTTATTGCTTTCATTTGACTGTTTTGATGTCTATCATTTTATTTTCCCGCCAGCACTTACTGCAGCATCACCGTCGACCGGCTCCTCACGATGCTGCTCCTCTAGCGAAAGCCATCTCCAGGTTGCGTCAATATCCTACAGTTACACACATACATACACGCACGTGCACCCACACACACACAAACACATACACACACACATACACAAACACACACATACACACACAACTACCCACACACTCATGCCTGCACACAGACACAAACACATATGCCTACACACACATACACATTCCCCCCTACCACAAACACTCATACACACAACTACTCACACACTCATATCTGCACACAGACACAAACACACACGCCTACATACACACACACTCATGATTGCGAAAAACATAATTTGAATTCTAGATGTCAAAATTCAAATTAATTTTTTTTTTAATTTTTTATCCTTATCTCAAAAATTTTTTTTCACATCCTTACAACACTTCTGTTCCTACAACTTTCGTTGTTCTGAGAAGATTCATACTATTTTGAATTTTACGATATGCGTAAATTCAACCCAAATTTACCTTCCAGGGGTTAAGGGTTTTTTCATAACAGTACTTATATGGAAATAAACTCTCATATTAGAACAAGCAATACGTGGGGGAAAAAAAAGTTGCCTTAGACAGGTAAATGGAAATATCTGCAGAAAAGAGTTTTTGAGATATTTGAAGAAATGCGTTATGGATTTAATTTAAACAACATTACATTGTTGGAATTATATGCTTTTTTCGCGCTTTTTTCAGCAGAAAACCGAATAAGCATGATTGTTCAACAAAGCCAACGTATAGACGGCAAACACGTAAAAAAAAAAAGGAAAAGAACGAATTATTTGCAATTACTGCCCTTTACTTTCTCATGGCAGAAAGGTTCTCGGAGGATTGATCTTCAAACCCTCCCCACTCCATCATGACGTCTTGGCAGTTTCATTAGAGTCATATACATGCTTTCAGTCGTTGAGGAACTCATATGGGGCTATTCTATTAATGGGGGAAAAAACCTTGAAATAAGGATTAAAAATCAAAAGTATACTATGTATAAAGCGTAAATAGTTTTTTTTTTAAACAATTTTTCTTTTTTCAAGGAAAGATTTCAAGCACCCCCCTCCTCTACACATTAATGTAAAGCATCTATATTTATTAAATTTCTTATTATCGAGAGTATGCAGTTTATAATGTGATTTATTCATTTACTATGTCGTTTACACTGTAATTGATAGTGTTGGCTAAGGTTATTTTTATATCTTCAAAGTCTTGGATTGAATGCTAAATTACCCTTATTGATAACAGGAAGAAATAAACAGTAAACGCATATAAGGTTTTAAAACAGGAAAATCTATTCCACGGTATTTTTACATTTTCAAGAACTTACAATGGGGTCGTTTCCAAAATTTTAAAAGCATTTTTTTGTGAAAGAACATGCTTAAAAACATAGAATCTGACCATTTTTTAAATAATTTGTTTAAGTTAATATATTAAAAAAAAATACTTAAATCGCTGCGCTTTTGTTGTTTACACTTCTGTCGTGTAACATCACAAATGATGAAATGCCGTTCAATGTTGCCATTCACAGAACAAAATATTTTATTCGCATCTTTACTCAAGGGTATTGGCAACGGTATGGTTGATAGCAAGTGTAGAGCGCAATTTTAATTCGCTGCTTGATTATCATAACGTGAAACCGTGGTAGAAAGATGCGCCAAAATGCATTTGTGACGTCATAAAGACCACGCCTTGTTTGAAAAATCGGACATTTTAAAAAATTAATTAAAAAAAAATGTTGGGAAAATGAAAGGGTTCATTTTTTTTTCTTGCTCATTCTATCCATTTTAATGACTAAAGGCAGTACTTTTGACTGAAGGAAATCATCCCATTTGATTATTAAATATTTCAATTCTTAGTTAGTTTAAGTTTTTGAATGATAATGTAACAGTTAAAGGAAAAAAAAGTATTTAAGTTCAAAACTTCAATGGCTATAAATCGATGATTTTATTCTGATCCTTCAATAATACCGGCATTTTCTTCTTTTTAATTGTCGAAAATTTGAAACCAATGCAAAACAGACTGCAAAACCATATTTTTTTAATGCCACCGAAAATATCAATTTTACGTTTGAAGCAAATAAAACTTTTTTTCCGCCAAAATAGCCTTCTGTCCAAGTTTCTGCACAAGAAATAAGGACAAAATTAATCCTTTCCTGGTCAAAAAAACAAGAAACGGTTCCAGTTCACTTATACGTAACAATCAAGCATTGATTTAGAAAGGCTTATCCTAGGCAATCAATAACGATTACTTTTCTTTTTCCAAGATATTAGTGCAAAGGAAATCTCGGTTTTCTCTTGCAGCAAAAAAATGGGATAAATTAAAGGGTGCATGCATTAACATGATGGATTATAGGCCAATTTTTTAAATCAGTGAAACATTATGCTAAAATACGCCCTTAAAATCGAAACCAGGAATAAAAACATAATTTTAATATAACTAGTGAGAATTTTTATGTTCGTACATATATATGTGCGTGTCTATGTTCCCAGAGTATAAATTTAAGTATAAAGGTGCTATCGGCGAGTATCATTTTTTTTTCTCTTAAAAAGCGAAGAAAATAAAGACGCTCTGTTTCCTTTTGTAATATTGTAACCAATGATCTATAAATACCTTAATAAAATATATTTGGTTGTTAACTGGTCAGGTATATTAAAAACCTTCTCTTTTTTTTCTTAATTCAAAATTTCAAGTAGATAAAGAGTTCTCCGTACTTACCGGTATTAGCATAAACTTTTTCATTCAGATTTGAAAAAAAAAAGCCTCTCTCTCACAAATTTTGAGGTTTATAGTTAGACATACAGAAAATGGATAGTTTTCTCAATTATCGACACATTTGAAAAAGTTTTAATATGAAAAATGCAAACTATAAAGCAGAGAACTAATGCGGAATTTTTTTTTCTCACTTGTATTATTTAAATAATTTTTATGTAATGGTAGGAAGCCTGATATAAAAACATTTGCTTGAAGCAATAAATGTTTTGTTGTTGAGCTTTAAATTAACTTATTGTAGTTATATACTGATACGCAATTAGATTGAAACAATGCTTGTAGAATACTTTATGGCCTTTATTTCAATTTCAAACGTTCGTAAAATACAATTACAGAAGAAATAAAAACCAATTTGTTTCCTTATAAACAAACATGAAAATTGTTTCAAAATTCATTTATTATTAATTAAATTTTCAAACCTAAATTAAAAAAAAGTAAGTAAAGTGTTTGTAATGAAAGTGGAATGCCCTTATTTTTTAGTACTATTCACAAGATCAAAAAACAGCATAAGAGCAAAAAAACTTTTTTTTAACAATAATTTCCTACTTCATTGTTTGATTATTTCAACTTGAAAACGTTTTTTTAGTTTAATATTAAATATATTGAAAAAATGTTTGAAGAAAATTATGAATTTTAGGCTTCTCTTGGGAAATCAAAATATTGTTCATTTTTAATGGTACATGTGGAGGCAACTTTTTATTAACTTGAAATTTTGAATCGAAAAAAAGGATTTCCCTCTAATGACCAGCTATAACTTAAATAATTTTGTATTGATTAAGAAGGAACATTAACTTATTTAATGTCGGAAAAATGTATTTTAAGTACTTCTATAACAGTTTTAAAATGCAAAAAATACAATTTTTAAATACTCTGAAGAATTTGTCAACTCCGACGAAAAAACAATCCAATTAATCTTTTAGAGATACAAAATTCCTACTTTCTCAAAATTTAATTATTCATCTACTTTATTCACTTGTGCTCAGAATAAAAACTATTTATAACTTTCTAAGAAAATTTCTTAGTTGCATGTAGATGCGCAACCTGAGGAGTAGGCTGCAAAAGCAATTAATCTTTAAGACAAAGCGAAAAGAAAATTAGATTGCCTCAGAAAATGGCACTGTTGTGCCCCAGACGCATCAATATTTCCAATCATGCGTAAAAATTCGATTTTCTGTTCAACAGCTTGCGTCTTTGAGCCAATTACTTTGTCCTTGTTCAATGAAGAAGTTTTACTCTCTTTATCCTGGCATTATCAAATTTATCTCCGGGAAATATTCATTTAAAGTTTTCCGGTGACTTGATTATAGCGTCATCTGCTGGTACTTAAGAGCTTTGATTTATCAACGTGTCACTCCATTGATAAAAGCTACGAAGGTAAAAGTTACAGTTCGAGACGCACTGTTTGCTGCCTAAAGAATTGCATGATTTGACTTCTAAAGATTAATTCTAAAAGTCGTTAGCATTTTTTATACATGTTTTTAGTTTTTTTTAGAAATTCTAAGAAAATGACTGTTGACAACGATATTAATGATACTACACATTTTACGTGACACCTCGAGGGGGAAGAGTCAGAGGATAAATCAGTCCAGGCCTTGACACCTTTATTTCCAAAATAGTACATAGAAAACAGTCAGTAGGACAAAATATACTAAAAGAGTTAGCTGTCTTCGGATCACATTCCAAGAAAGGGAATTTTTAATGGAGAACCTTTTAGGGCTTGAACCTTGTTTTAGCTTTTGCAAACGCATTACAATCTTCCCTAGTGGTGCCTAATATACAGGGTGATCCGTTTTTCCCTGTAAGACCTTTATTTTCGTAAACGCTAGTCCTAGATGTATACTTCCAATTGCAAAAATGTTCAAAATCAGATGCAGAGTTAAGATATTGAAAGTTTGAAGTAAAAATAAAAATAATTAATAAACACAAAATGTATTTTGTGTACCCGTATATATTTTTTATACGGGCCCCATGTTCCCTTACTGATGTTTAGGGAAATTTTCTCCATTGAAAAATCATTCCAACAGAAAAAGTTTGACATTAGTACGACCAATATTCACTGAGCTATGAAACGCAGCGTTTTGTGACTTACACCACTTTACACTCACCATCAATAACACCTTTTGGGGGAAAATATAGTGGTTAACAAGTGTTTAAAATTACATGTATGCTTATAGTGTGATTTTCCACATTTTTCAAGGTTTAGCAGTGTGCTTTTGTGTATGATGGCATAACATTTGCCTTTTTTTTGGAATACCAATGAAAAATATAAATGCTAAATTTATTTACTGCGAGAACCTGACATTCTCTGAAAGGGCGATAACTTCCAATCTCTACTTTTGTATGGTCCCTTAAAACTTTAAACTCTAGTATTTCCTTGAGTTTTGGTTGCACAAATGTCACGTTTTTTGTGTCAGTAATAGTTTGTAATGGAGATTATTTCTCTAAATACTAGTTTGGGGACCTGGGGCCCGTATAAAAAGGTGAATTTTGTCTTTTTTGGCTAATTTGTATTTTTGAATGAAACTTTTAATATATTAAGTGTACATCTGATTTTGAACATTTCTGCAATTTGAAGCATACATTTAGGACTAACGGTTGCGAAAATAAAGGTCTTGCAGGTTAAAACGGAACACCCTGTATACAGTATAATTTCGATCTAACAATATCCGATTTAACGGTTTCCTCAATTTAATGATCTATTTCACTGGTCCGAATTTGATTGCATCGAATGTCTATGCTCTTTGATTTACCGATATCCTTGATTTAGCGGTAATTTTTTCCAGTCCCTTGACAACCGTTAAATCGGGGTTATACTGTATATATATATATATATATATATATATATATATATATATATATATATATATATATATATAATCTTAATAACGATCTTATGTTAAGATGAATCTTCTGTGGCATATCACGTATAAAATTTAAATGTTTATTATAACCTTTTCCAGATAAAATAGAGAATCATGGAAAATGAAAGAAAATCACAATTCCAATACTAATAATGGTTGTTATAATTTTCTGATGCTTAATTTAATCAAGTAGTTCAGCAAGTCTCTTAATTAAAGTTAACAGCATCAAAACGCATTATTATCTAGCGGGAAAAAAATTATTGACATTGATTAAGCTGAAAAATATCCTTGAAATAGCATGATTTTTAACTGTAAATGAAAACTTAATAAACTTTCTACGGATCACTGATTGGGAGTGAACGACCCCTTCGATTCACCACGACCAATGAGGGGTTGCCACTTTTCTTTCAAACTTCTCCTGTACTTTTAATCATTTTGGCACCATACACTTACCGAATTAATTTAATTACGATGGCTTAGTCAGTGAGCTCTAAAACAAGTAAAAATGCCTTAAATGATGCTCGGTAAAAGGTTATTCTCATCTAAGTTTGAAAAGTAGTCACAGAACATTTCTGACCGAGAAATATTTTATACAGTAGACAGTCGTTTTATGCGGGTTTATTTTACGCGGTTTTAAGATTTGACATTTTTATTTTATTTTACGCGGATGAGTTTCGGTTTTGCGCGGATGCGGCAATGCAAACAGATAAAATATTCCCCTCTTTCAAAATCCAAACTCCTAAAGATGGCAGATTATACGTAGTAAACTGAATTTTGACGTTCTATTAACCGAACTTGGGCCACTGGAGTCATTTTACGCGATTGGTTCCAGAGCGTTTTCCAGACGTAAAGTTATTAAACTCACACAGTTCAGAACTCACTGGAAGAAGAGCTTTTAGAAGCGACAAAGTAGGCAAAAACCAAAGAGGATACCGACATCGGCGACACACTAACGAAAACTTTCACATTGAAAATTTTGAGCCATTGCTAGACAATAGAAATGATCTTTCTGATTTATTAGTGAAGGAAGATTCTATCGTGGAAATGACGCAAGTGGTCATGGATGCGTTAATGCTCTGCAAAGAATTTCAGACAAAAATTCTTAATGACTGCCGAAAGACTATCATTGCCGGCTCCTCTTTATAAACAGAGCACGAAATTAATTTATGTTTTCTTTGTGCATATTATGCCTAAGAATCGATATAAGTACATATTAAACTTATTATACAATTAGTCATCACTAGAATCAAGTACTTTTTTTTTTATCTACGGAACCAAACCCTTCTTTTAACACTACTATTAGATCTGAATATATGCTGTTTCGACTAACGCGGGATATCCGTGAAACGTTACCCCTGCGTAAAACGAGGGTCTACTGTACCTACGGATGAAAACTAAACGAAAGAAAAATTCTAAAATCAAAGCGGTTAAATTAAATCCGCCCTACACACACAAAAAAAAAAATAATAATTCAAGAAAACAGTTAATGCAAAAAGAAGAAAAGCAAGCCGAGTAAAGGAAAAAACTTCAAAACGGTGTATTTAAATTTACTAGCTGTCACATGATAAAATTTTTGATTCTCTAAAGTTGTCGTGGTCACATTATTGAGAAGGATAAGTAAAACAATTTCTCGGCGTTATCTGTAAATAAGAATAAGAATATAAATTTCGTTCTTTTTGAATTTTAGTTTCGGTATCGCTGTGCAATACTGACTCAATTGAAGTTTTTTGCTTATTTTTTACTCAGGCTGTACTTACTGATAAGTATCTACAGTATTAAGTTTGAGACAAATGAAGCTAGGGGATGTTACATTGGCTGTATTATTTATTCTTGGTGACAAATGGGGCTACAATTATTTTCAGCTTTGTTTTTAGTTAGTCACGATTTTTCTCGCTTTCAGCGAAAGTCTAGACTTTCATCTTTTGTTTCTCCTATACACTTTCATTCAACTTGTTTTAATGAAGTGATAAAACAAATCCTTCTTTCTTTTTTTACACATATTGATAAGTCATCAAATACAAATTTAAAAACTCACATTTGAAACAAGTTAAACGTACATGAAAAACACCACCAGCTCAGTCATTCCAACCGAAGATTGCAGTTTCTTGCTTATTAGCAATCGTCAGCCCAGCATAGGAAGTGGCAGAGGTCTAGGTGGAAAACCTCTTAAGGAAGCGAAGAGTGCCAAACAAACTGGTAGCTAAAATAGAATTAGACATGACCAGACGAGTGACCGAAGCAATTGCTCGGTTCAACTCGATGATTGAAGGCAAGGAATGATAATTTCAGTTAAGTTACCGTCAGCTGTATTTCATGTATTTCTACCTCAGCCCTGGCTGTAGGGCGGTGACTTACTGAAGGTAAACGTATATTGGCAATTTTGAAAAAAATATTTGAGCCAAATTTGAATGCATTTATTGGCTTTAGAAATGCAGTTTTGAAGTTTAGTAGAATGGATCAGTTTCCGACAGTTGATATAAAACTTGAGGGGATCTCTAAAGTTAATCTAGAAGCAACACAAAATACTTTTAAAGTGCAGAAAACGGAAAACTTAATTCAACATATGCTATATAACTGTGTGTGTTTTAAATGACAGATATATATATATATATATATATATATATATATATATATATATATATATAATAAAAGTGAAATATATTGAAAAGACCACACCAAGAGCCCATAGATGCGCATCGCAGCAAAACTAAAAAGCCAAGTAAATATAAAATTAAGCAAACAGAATTACAAATATTAAACAAATTATAAATACCAAATGATGATAAAAAGGAAAATGCAAACAGCTATTAAGTAGGAATAGAAAAAGAGTGAATCCAGAGCTCATCAGCCGTGGAGGATTCATTAATTATGGTCAAAAGACCAAAATTTTAACTATAAACTAGAAGAGAATGCTTAAGCTCCAGTACATGTAATATAGAGTAACAATGGGCAAACGCACCATTTGTTAAGCTAAAAACAATAAACTAGAGCTCAAACCTAAAACTAAAAGCAGGGGGTTTCGCCTCGACTAATTAGGAAAACAAGTTCCGATAATTAGCCTTCCACGGGACAGTACCTGCCAATAACAAAATTGTCTTACCTTGAAATCCAAGTAAACATAACCAGTCCGTTGTTCAGCATGATAAAAAGGCTATCCATTCGTCAACAAAACATTAAAAATATAAAAACCATGTCCAAAAAACAATCCAAAGACGTACCAGGTCACCTGTTTCGCACGTGTAAAAATTTTATCCACTACAGTGATTCATAAAAAAATGGTTTGTCACGGTTGTATCATACATTTACACAGTTAAACAGTTTCAAAAGAAGCGAAATGTTCATCGAAGGCTATACTTAAGCAGATGTTTTCAACTAGATTTTTAGGGAAGTTATTATGAAAAAGTAAGTTTTTGAGTACTGAAATTTCTTGCTTAAATGCAGAAGTGGTGTTGCAAATTCTTTTAATTCTGATAGCTTGCGAAACAATAATGCCAATAAAAACCTTTTTACTAAGGCAGGAGGAGAAATTTTGTAAACTGTTAACTGCGAAATTGAATTCACGTCTTTTATCATAGATTGTAGTGGAACAATTTGAGTCAATTTGTATGTTGATATCCAAGAAATTAAAGCTATTATGATTAGAATTGGTCTTTTTGAGCGTTAATGAACTATGATAAATAGTTTTGCTGAGTTCAGAAAAATTAGGAAAATTTATACACAAAAGGTCATCAATGTATCTACAACAAAGAGGTGTAGAGGAAGGATTGTCAATTAAGTATTTTCGTTCATAATATAAAAGAAAAAGGTTGTCTAATGTAGAGCTAAAATTAGCTCCCATTGCTATGCCATTAATTTGAAGAAAACAAGAATTACCATTTTTGAAAAAATTATTGAAAATACAAAATTTAAAAAGACCAATAAAAAACAATTCATTAAAATCAAGGGAATCCTTGACTGAATTAAAAAGTTCTGTAACAGAGGAAAAAAGTTCAACGAGTGGGATATTGGTGAAGAGGTTTTCAAAATCAAAAGTTTCTAAGTGGTTTATATCAAGCATATTAAGTAAATTGATGACTTCAACACTATTATTAACAATCCAGAACCAATTCATTTGTTGAAGTTTAAGTTGTTCAAGAATTTTTTTGAGAAATTGTTCAAGCTTTACACTCAGATTTTTTCCAATGGTGTTGGTGGCAGAGCAAATAAATCGAAATCCAACAGGTGTTTTATGAAATTTTGGAATTGCATATAAGTAAGGTAAGTTAACAGAATCAGGACGTGGCAATTTAAAAAGTTTGTAAGCAGCAGCAAATTTTTTGATGATGGAGGATTCATTAAGTTTGGAGGAAACATAAGTGGTGGTTTTTTCGAGTTCATTTTTCAAAATATTAGCATATAATTTTTTGCAGCAGATAGAGTAATTAGAACTTGCTTTATCAACAACTGTAAAGACAAAAGCTTTTTTAAAATTATTGATGGCATTATTTTCATCAGCAGAAAGATGGAAGTATGAAGATTCAGTGTTAACAATATCACGTAAACGTGATTTCAGTTCAATTAAAAAGTGGTGTCTATATTCAAGAAATGCATTGAGTGGAACATTAAAACAATAGGAAGGAACACTCAATGCATTTCTTGAATATAGACACCACTTTTTAATTGAACTGAAATCACGTTTACGTGATATTGTTAACACTGAATCTTCATACTTCCATCTTTCTGCTGATGAAAATAATGCCATCAATAATTTTAAAAAAGCTTTTGTCTTTACAGTTGTTGATAAAGCAAGTTCTAATTACTCTATCTGCTGCAAAAAATTATATGCTAATATTTTGAAAAATGAACTCGAAAAAACCACCACTTATGTTTCCTCCAAACTTAATGAATCCTCCATCATCAAAAAATTTGCTGCTGCTTACAAACTTTTTAAATTGCCACGTCCTGATTCTGTTAACTTACCTTACTTATATGCAATTCCAAAATTTCATAAAACACCTGTTGGATTTCGATTTATTTGCTCTGCCACCAACACCATTGGAAAAAATCTGAGTGTAAAGCTTGAACAATTTCTCAAAAAAATTCTTGAACAACTTAAACTTCAACAAATGAATTGGTTCTGGATTGTTAATAATAGTGTTGAAGTCATCAATTTACTTAATATGCTTGATATAAACCACTTAGAAACTTTTGATTTTGAAAACCTCTTCACCAATATCCCACTCGTTGAACTTTTTTCCTCTGTTACAGAACTTTTTAATTCAGTCAAGGATTCCCTTGATTTTAATGAATTGTTTTTTATTGGTCTTTTTAAATTTTGTATTTTCAATAATTTTTTCAAAAATGGTAATTCTTGTTTTCTTCAAATTAATGGCATAGCAATGGGAGCTAATTTTAGCTCTACATTAGCCAACCTTTTTCTTTTATATTATGAACGAAAATACTTAATTGACAATCCTTCCTCTACACCTCTTTGTTGTAGATACATTGATGACCTTTTGTGTATAAATTTTCCTAATTTTTCTGAACTCAGCAAAACTATTTATCATAGTTCATTAACGCTCAAAAAGACCAATTCTAATCATAATAGCTTTAATTTCTTGGATATCAACATACAAATTGACTCAAATTGTTCCACTACAATCTATGATAAAAGACGTGAATTCAATTTCGCAGTTAACAGTTTACAAAATTTCTCCTCCTGCCTTAGTAAAAAGGTTTTTATTGGCATTATTGTTTCGCAAGCTATCAGAATTAAAAGAATTTGCAACACCACTTCTGCATTTAAGCAAGAAATTTCAGTACTCAAAAACTTACTTTTTCATAATAACTTCCCTAAAAATCTAGTTGAAAACATCTGCTTAAGTATAGCCTTCGATGAACATTTCGCTTCTTTTGAAACTGTTTAACTGTGTAAATGTATGATACAACCGTGACAAACCATTTTTTTATGAATCACTGTAGTGGATAAAATTTTTACACGTGCGAAACAGGTGACCTGGTACGTCTTTGGATTGTTTTTTGGACATGGTTTTTATATTTTTAATGTTTTGTTGACGAATGGATAGCCTTTTTATCATGCTGAACAACGGACTGGTTATGTTTACTTGGATTTCAAGGTAAGACAATTTTGTTATTGGCAGGTACTGTCCCGTGGAAGGCTAATTATCGGAACTTGTTTTCCTAATTAGTCGAGGCGAAACCCCCTGCTTTTAGTTTTAGGTTTGAGCTCTAGTTTATTGTTTTTAGCTTAACAAATGGTGCGTTTGCCCATTGTTACTCTATATTACATGTACTGGAGCTTAAGCATTCTCTTCTAGTTTATAGTTAAAATTTTGGTCTTTTGACCATAATTAATGAATCCTCCACGGCTGATGAGCTCTGGATTCACTCTTTTTCTATTCCTACTTAATAGCTGTTTGCATTTTCCTTTTTATCATCATTTGGTATTTATAATTTGTTTAATATTTGTAATTCTGTTTGCTTAATTTTATATATATATATATATATATTGCAGCTTGTTTTAGTTCCTTAATTCTTTGCATGCTTTGCTTTTTTTACCTCCGAAATTCTGATAGTAATTATTTCACAGGTTTGATGACTATTTTTTATAAGGGGAGTTTTAGACCTTTGGTTATTAAGATTATAATTAACAAATGTGCAAAGATGTTTAATAATGTGCTAGAAATTTTTTTTCAAGCCTTGTATAATAGTTCTTACTTCTTACATGTATCTAAAATGCCACACCATCATTGGTAAAAAGTGTTAAGCATCGCAAGCCAGGGGCCCAGGAGCCCACAAACCACACTCTAGGAAATTCTGGTATAGATTATGTAACATAAATTGCATTTTTGTTTCTAAGACGCATTTGGATGCTTCGCTTGCCAAATCGATTAACTCCATAAAACAAAAAGTCGAGAAAAGTGATGAAGAAGATAGTGTTATCCATAGGAGGGAATGGGCCCTCGTGTTACATTTTCTGTCATCGCAGGATCAGAAGTGTACTGAACCAAAAGTTTAATATAAATTCACATTCTAAGCATTGATTAAGCACTATTAAAGCAGAAATGAGGGTTTTTTTGAAACTGGAGTTAATCGATATTGCAACTGAGGCATCCATTTATCACTACTGTAAGGTCTAAAATTTTGAACATATAATTTGATCTAGAATATCAATTACCGTACAAAAAAACAACGTTGCAAGACTCAAAATCTATTTCTCATTTTGATTCCACATTGATCTAGGACAAAGCAATAATGATTAAATTGCAGACCTTAGCTAACTAAAAAATAATGACTTTATTTATATTTAACTTTGCAATATTCTGTACACCTCTTTTAGATTACTACTTTTCAATTTATCTCTGTTTTCATTAAGTGAACCAAGACAAGCAAATTAGAAAGATTAATGAAACAAAACGGTAAGCATCGAATAACTCAGTGCAATTCATTGCATTCCTACCCAATAACATTCCTTTCTCTTCAAAACTGACTTGTTATTAGTATCGCTGAAATCTTTTATAGCAACCAAGCATCATTTATCACTTTGTCTACAACCGTAAGTGTTACTTGAGGCAACTTTAAGCGTAAATTTTACTAAAGGCATCTTCAAGTGTAAGTTTTACGCATGAAAACTTCAAGCGTATCTGTCAATTACCCGAGGAATGCGCACGAAACCCTGCTCAATTTCCGCGAAGCAGCATGTCATTGTGATAGAGATAAGTGCTCAGACGTGTCACAGCAATCGGGGAGCATCAAAGAGCACTAAATCTAGCCACGTATCGGTGGTGCTGAAACACAAATTCCTGGAGATATGTCGCTCGAGCCATCATCTTTTAATCCAAAAATCAATGTTACGTGCAGGAAATGACAAACTGGTTCAGGTAATGATCGTTTTGCCAGATACCGAAGTTCTGTATGTCCAAATGAGTCTTCATGTAGAGAGTAAGTGAAATTTGGGAGTTTTGATTAATACATTGAAGTTGAATTACAACAGTTAGAGTAATTGCATTAAATAAAATACACACATTTCGATCTTAATGATATCACTAACAAAGACCATCGTCAAAGTAGTAAATATTAATCTTACATAATTAAAAACTGAGCATATCTATGTACGTATCTATGTCCAAGTTACTTCTCCCGAACGCCAGTGAACTGACCATCGAACCAAGTATCGATAAATTCGTAATTTTCCCGCCTTTATGTTTGGCAATTTAACCTAATTCTCCGTTAATAATTAGCGGATAAATCAATAAAAAATTATAAGCTATTCGATAGATTTTGACATAAAATCCCTATTTTTCGAAGGTTTTCCTACATTTAAGTTATTATTCAGTGCTTCATCTCGACTTTCCGTAACAATGCTTTTATTAAAATTTGTAGCGGTAAAGAAAGTCATTGAGAAGAAAGTCCTGTTGTCATTTTTTTTCGAATATGAGCAAATCAAATTCTGACTGTTTTGAGGCTTTTCTTGTAATCGGGGGAATTAAAATGTTTCCTTTTTGGATATTTGTTCGCCATCCGCTGCAAAATTTGATTTTTTTTTTTTTTAAGCCTGATTGTTGAGCCCGCGCCACTTGACATAATTTATTTTCGAGATAGAACTGCAAAGCCGGGCGATGCAGCTAGTATTAGTATTATTTTTCTTCTTCTTATTATTGTTATTATAAGTATTTTTATTATTACTGGACGTAAAAAGTGGCGATAAAAATATTTTTTTTTTTATTTTAATCTCTATATATAAAAATTAATGTTTGTTTGTATGTCATCCATGAACTCAAAAACTACCCGGCAGATTTGGCTGAAACTTTTACCGTTTGTTATTTTTGGTACTGGGAATGTTTATAGACCAGTTCGAAAAAAATCCGATCGATAGTTCCATTTTTTTTTCAATTTAAGTCACAATCCATTATATAAATACGAATAAAATTATCGGCTGCAGAAATTAATTCGCGTGAAAGATCTCATTGATAATAAGTTAGCTGTTGCCATTTTTCTTGAGTTTGAACAAATAAATTCTTTCTTTATTGTTTTATGGCTTTTCATGCAACGGGGGGATTTAAAACTTTTTCTATTTGATATTTTTAGCGATTGATTGATCTTGCAAACTGCGTGAGTACAAAATTTGAGTATAGTCACGGCTTCACTTGATACCTGGACCGATTATTATGAAAATTGCTATATATATGTATTTTTCCACGGAGAAGGTGCATAATATGCTCATTGAAGCCACTCGCCACCAGGTGGCACTGCAGAGTAGCAACTTCTGCCCCGTTCAACCGATTGTCATGAAAATCAGTATAATGATGTATTTTTTTGTTGGCGTAGCAACGCGCGTCGGGTACAGCTAGTTCACTATAAAAAGATAAAAAAACAATAAAGATGTAGTAAATAACACATTTATCTGTAAACTATTTTCCATAAAGAATTTCTATGATAGTGAAATTTTTCATATTTTAAAGCTTATAACATTTCTCCAATATAATCATTGTGTCTAGAAGCGATGAGTATTGTTAACGTTTTCAATCTTTTTTGACCAGCAAAGCAGTTAAACGGAAAAATGCCGTTGATTTTTTTTTCATTTCCGCATAAAAAAATTTGAATTCTCATTGATATAAAATTATAGCAAAAACTCCCGTTCAAGAGGTACATAATGTTAAGTACAGCATTGTTGCAAATCTTCTTAAACCATTTTTTCAACTATGGCTTTTAAAAACTAGCCAAGGTGAGTAGAAGCAGAGAAACATCCGGAAGCTATTTTTTTAAATACCATCACAGATGAAAATGCTGCTTCACATTCATGTTTTTTGCTGTGAAAGGACTTTTAACATTTTCAGTGTGTGTATGTGTGCTTTCTCGTAATACAGATGGATATATTTTTTTTTCAATTACGTGTAATAGTTCTTTTAGTTCCAGTACATGGTAAGGAAACTAATGCTTATGTTAAAATAAATAAATACCTTTGTGCTGAAAAGTAAAGTAAGAAATTACAACGTCAAAAAGCATAAATTGCAGATTACTGCAGACACGTGTTTCGGCGTTACAAGGAACGCTTTTTTCAATGCAAAAAGTAATGAGCTTATGGATGATAAGACATCCGACAAAAGCCTTTGACGGATGCCTTTTCATCCATAAGTTCATTACTTTTTTGCATTGATAAGGGTGCTCCTTGTAACGCCGAAACACGGGTCTGCAGTAATTTGCGTTTTTGGACGTTGTTATTTCTTACTTTAATGCTTATGTTCTTTGAAGGGGAGAGTCCGTTCTACGTTACCACCATTCCATTACCTTGAATAAAATTATTATTACTTACCCACACGTTTTTGGTAATTTATTTACCTACCCCCCCCCCTTCTTTCCTGTAAACGTAAAATCTGTTTCATTTAAGCGTTGAATGAACGGCAACGGTGCGTAAGCATGGTGACGAAACCTTACCTTCTTAATAAATATTAAAACAACAGGCTAGACTTTTTCTCGTTGTCATGGTGATTCGAAAAATCAGAGCAACATCAACTTTTGTAAAGTGAAGATCTTAAGCGTTTCGCGATTGCTCAAAATAAATAAATAAAAGTTTACTATGAATTTAGCTTTACGTTGGACTCTAAAGTGGAATGTAAATTGAGATTTAGATATAATCTTCAACAATTCAGACCTGCCCATTTTGGGAGTTAACACGTGATTGCGTAATTAGAAAGTCCATAAGAAATCGTTTTAGACTTAAAATTCTAACCCCATTTCCAGTGAAGGTCATTAAGGACGATCACAGAACCACGTAATCTTCGAGTGGTTTTTTTTCTTCGTTTCCGTGAACCATAATATAGAATTTCAGCTGTCCCGAAAAATGATTTATTCCCTTTGGATGGAATATACACAGGGAATTTATTGCTATCAGAGAGGATTGCGCATTTTTAGCCGAAGTATTCGTGATGATTTTCTTATTATGCATGCTTTTCTTCGTGTCTTCCTTTCAGTAGTCAGTTGAAAACAGCTTTCACTTTTTTTTGTGGCCTAATTTTCTAAAACAAAAGCCGGGTTATTTTTTTTTTTATAAAATATTCGATGCTTTCAAAAATTTCTCATTATTCATACATCTCGCACACGTACGCACACACACATACACACACTATAACCTGGTAAATGCCTTTTTTCGTCGCGGCAGAATGTCAAATATTTCCGGTGTTGACATTTTCCAAGATTTGTTTTTTTACAGCAGCGTTTCTTAAACTAGATTCCGCGGAACTACAGGGTTCCACAAAAATCACTCAAGCGTTCCAAAAAACTAATACAGTGGAACCAGTGTAAGTTGACCACTTGCGGTGCACTACCTTAATGGTCAACTTAAAAAGGTTGATTTATCTGATAAGGGCTAATTCCGTGCCTGAAAAAAGCGGTCAACTTAGACAGGTGGTCAACTTACAAGGATGGTCAACTTCACAGGTTTTACTGTATACTTTTATTTCAAAATTCCTCGAAAATTTTCCATTCTTTATGCACATTATTGAAACATCTCTCACATTCGCACTCACACACACACTTTAATATAGTAAATACCTTCTTTCGTCGCAGCAAAATACCAAATATTTCCGGTGTTGACATCTTCTAAGTTTCGTTCTTTTACAGCAGCGTTTTTTAAACTATGTTCCGCGGAACCCTAGTGTTCCATAAATATCACTCAAGAGTTCCAAAAAATTAATATTTCTTTATTCCAATTTGTCAGTTAAAAATCGATAAAATAAGGTTTGATTGAAGCGTAGCAGAATTTTTCTAATGAGCAGCAGATAAAATATCCAAATGAATTTTAGAGTAAGAACCAGGGTTAGATACAAGGGAAGGGCAATGGTGACTATCGTCCATGCCCTGAGGAAATCTCAACCGGTAATTTTTCATTTTTTTAGTCCAAAAAATACAATTTTAAACGTGCTTTAGTAATGATGTTGAGGAAGAGAGGTTTGGGGCTCTTCCCCGAATATGTTCCAAATTGAAGTCCGAAACATTTTTGATCATTATTGTCAACCTGGGTGCATTATAAAGGGTGCTTTTTTTTAGAGGTAGAGAACTTTAGGTTAAAAAAAACACAGTTAAATGTTGTTAATTGCCATGAATGTTGCTTTATTCGAAAGATAATTCTTTGCCATTCTTATTTAAATATGATTTCAGGCATATGGCTACCTTGGCTGGCTCGGGGCAAGTTCAATTTTCTCACTTTTTGCAGCAGTAGAGGCCGTATGTCAGTAAGTGGCGAATGTTCTCTTCCAAGGCGTAAATCGTCTGTGGCTTATCGGTGCAGACCAGAGACTCCACATAGCCCCACAAAAAGTAATCCAGCGGTGTTAAATCGCATGATCTTGCAGGACAACTAACGGGTCTATTACGCGAAATTTATCGTTCACCGAACGTTTCTTTCAATAAGTCAATTGTGACACGCGCTGTGTGGCAATTCATGATGAAATGGCAAACCGAACTGAACACAAAATAAGTGACAGCTATCAAAATGGCACACATATCAGACAGTGTTGCCAACTTAAAGTTCTATGCCCCTAAAAAAAACACCCTTTACATAAGTAGAAAGTAAGAAATAAAAATCAAAAGCCTCTCCCCTTGAAACATTTCTGGATCCGCCCTTGAAAAAAAACTTATTGTTTTAAAATAATGTCCTGCCTGCGATTATGTAAGCGAAAAAAAAAATAGAATGCGAAATTTATATTGAAATATCATTTAATTAGTTAAAGAAAATTTGCGTTACTTTTTGATAACGATGCGTATTATTGGAAATATTTTTCAGTTTTAATACAAGCGAACCAATTTGAATGTTGCATTCAATCTATTATACTGTCTAAGATGAGCCAGGAATTCTGTGAAAAATGTAGATGTAAAATTGTTCCACTTATAAAAGAAATTAAGAAAAGTTGTTTCACAGTAACATATATTTAAATCAGGAAAGAACCCTCAATTGTTCCAGTGCCGGCACGCCGATGATAATAGCTCAATCCTGAATCGACGATCACGAGCTCAATTCCGAGTCAAGGGTTCAAGCTGTAATTGAGCCATTCACTAAATCAATTAACCACTTAAAAAATAAATCTATTATTCAGCTCTAAAAGTGCTCTACTGGGGTGCTTAAATTTAGGGTATTATTGAGCAACTAGAAAGTCGGCTTTTGGTATGACGGGTGAAAATTTGCTTTTATGTACATTTGAACGCAGCGATTGCCTGTTTGGTGATATTTTAGTAGTTTACGTTAAACTTGACAGTTTAATCCTAACTCCAGTGGATTAAACATTAACTCCAGTAGATATCGGTCATTGTTGACCATTTTTACGTTTCTTTATTCTCCTAAAATGAGTCTTACCAGTAAAACAGTTAAGGTCACCAGATCGAGTTCAGCCTTGTCACGATAAAGCATTTCCCTGCATGTCAAACATTGCCAAGAAATATTATCAAATTATCATGCCGTGGTGCGAGTTTTGTTGTTGAAATACGCGGGTTACTTGATCATTGGCTATTATTTATATGAGGATTATGAATTGCGTATTATCCTCACTTGACCAAAGTTGATGTTGCTCTGATTTTTCAGATTACCATGGTGGCAGATGTTTTTAATATTTGTTTAGAGGGTGAAATTTTCATCGCCACGGTTACATCATTTGCGTTCAATGCTTAGCTTCACATTTTAGTTTTTTTTTTAGAAAAAAGTAAAGTTACGTTTTTTTCCCTGGAAAAACAACATAGATGAACTTAAAATACAAAACTCGGTTTGAAACCAAATTTTTATGATTACGATTCCCTATCATTTAAGATTGTTAAGAAATAAAAATACCATAAACGTATTAACTGTAAATTAAATATTTGCAATAAGTGTACTAATGACCATTGGTTTTTTCATGGATATGCCTCGTATTACCTAATCTAGAAAACCACCAGTCAACCAGTCATAATATTCAATATTATGGCGAGCGCATATTTGTAATCCATTTCCATTCCAATCCATTTGTAGAAACAAGAAAAGGAATGAGTAGGGTCCTGTCGCAAACTGTGATTGTGAAAAACAGAATTTCAATTGAAGACGTCGAATTTCAAATCAGTTTTAACTTATTTTATTGCAATTTTCTGTCTTTACGGAGTTAACTGCTTTGATACCTTAAAGATGACTTATTCTAGTCTTTGTCAGCTTCTTTGACGAGTTTTTAAGCATCGGGATTTCGTCACAAAAACAGCTTCAGAGGTTAAAGACTTACTTTATTTTTTGAAAGAATGCTACTATAATCCAGGCAAATCTAACATGGCATCGTCTTAAAGTTGTGATTTGGAACTTCGTAGCCTTCACAATACTGACAGGTTATGTTTGATACATATATAGATTTTTTTGCTTGTACTAGGAGGGTCTATGAGTAGTTGAACAAGTAATACATAAAGGTCAATTGCATCAAGTATAAAATCAATAAATACTTGCTGCTGTAATCAAAATTAGGACGATATATAAATTACACTATGTTCTTTTTATGAAAAAAAAAAAAATCTGAAACAGGGGTAAAGGAACGACTTTAATTTGATTTATTCCAAACGATACTTCATTACATGCTGTTTTAAAATACAAATTAAAAAAAATCAATGACATGTTACTATTTTTTTTAGCTTAGTAATTAGATATTCAGTTTCTGGAATATGTTTGTCACAAGATAATTAGAAGGCATTCCTTCCTATAGCGTCAGACATAGCAGATTAAGAGTACTTTTATGCCTGTCACTCAGCACTTAATCTGATGGGTAAAACACCCACCTGTCTTATAGAGATCTAATTTTTCTTTTTTCATTCCATCCTACGTTTGTGGCAATCAAAATCGCTTTGTTGTTCTCACTTTGACGTTCTGATGTAACAATGAAGAGAAGGCTAGTTTGTAGCAGTTTATTTTTATACATTGTAGAAATCTCTTTTGACAGTTGGGAGAAAAAAAGAATTTTTCTATTGCTACATTTTTTTTCCCAAACGATAAACCTTCACCTTAGCGATGATTTGTTTTCGGAAAATGTAATTAATGGACGTTTTCTGTTTTTCTTTCAAGTTTTCCTATTTTTAGTATCGTTCAAAGAAGTAGGAGTCCCCATAGATATAATAGCCAATGATCTTGTAACGCTCCTGACGTCATCAACAATGAAACTCCCACCACGGCATGATACTTTCATAATGTGTTTTGAAAATGTTTAACATGCAGGGAAAGACTTTAATCCTACAAGGATGAACTGCATCCGGTAACTTAACTGTTTTACTGGTAAGACTGTGTCGTTTCAAGGGAATGAAGAAACGAAAAAATGGTCAGCTATAAACGCCACCTACTGGAACTTAGGGTTAATCCACTGGATTTAGGATTGAAATCCCAACTATCAAAATATCACCAAGCAGGCAATCGCTCCATTCAAATTTAGAAGCAACTTTCACCGATTTTCTAGTACAAAATAATAATTAAAAGAAAAAGGCCTAAAAATGAAAAATGTAAGCGTTCATAGCCTGCAAAAAGAAAAGAGCTAAAAAAAAATTAAATACGTGAAAACTTAAAAAATTGAAAAGTCTATTGTGAGAAGTTAAATGGTTGTTAGGAGTAAAAATGTCTTCAGGAGGTTTTTGTTCTTCTCACGTAAAAAAACACGAAGGGGAAAACTCCAAAAGTTAAAATAAAACTTTTGCGGAAGCTAGCGTAGCAGGTCAAGGTTTGTAACAAATATATGTAATGTTAAATTCAAAGTAGACCGGAACGAGTATATATCTACACTTGAATTTTCCACATGAAAGAACAAAAGTTATTTTAAAAAACGTCTGAATAAGTTTGTACTAAAATTTTTAAAACACGAGGAGTTTTTGAATGCTTACAAATTTTGCTTTTCTTGTTTAAATTTGTTTCACTTTTATTGAAAAAATTAACTTTGCATCTCAATTTTGAAGTGAATAAAAGTAAGACAAATTACAAAATAACTTCTAACCAGCCTATCAATTCATATTTCATTTCAAATGCATTTCATGAATATTATTTTTTAACTTTGAATAACTATGCAATACTATGGTACGCTTTCTTCTTCTTTTTTTTTTTTTTCCAAACAACGAAAATTGAGCATGTGAAGGGCAATTCGAAAAGGAGATGTAGACTAAAGTTATCATGATTGACAATAGTTAAAATTGTGGATGATATAGAATTTAGAAATTTTATCGACAGATAATGAAATAAGAACATTATTTCGAATCGGATAGGATAAACAATACGCTAAAAGCAAAAGCATATAGCGTATGCTTTTGCAAATACATCAAAAAACAGGAAAAAAAAGCATTTTTTTTCTGTTTACCAAAGCACGCAAAATTATTAGACGAGTTAGCAAGGTTAAGTTTAAAATTACGTCTTCGGGGCTGTACACAAATGGCGTCATGATTTGAGGGAAGGGGATCATGAAATTGTGACAATTTAACACGAGGAGGAGAGGTGACGACACGCCTTTTCGTGTGAATATATTCATATAAACTATCGCAGTTTAACACCATAAAGTAAAATTTCGTCTAGTACAGTAGTCTCCGTTAAATGTGATGATATTTGGACACGATGATTTAAAAAAAAAAACATAACCGATTAATAACAATAAACAAATCAAAAAATTAGATAAATTACCAATTTAAACTACACGAATAAAATTTTGTCAAATGCAGTTGTCTCTCAATGTGATCTCGTATTGAGATTGAGGCATATTGATTTAAAAAAAAAAATAATCAATTGATTTTTAAGAAATCACGATTAGATAAATTAAAAAAAATTAAGCTGCAGGAGTAAAATTTTGTCAAATACAGTAGTATCTGCTTTTTGTGATCATATTGGAGCACAATGATTTTTTGAAAAAATAACTGATAACAATAAACAAATCACGAAATTAGACAAATTTACCAATTAAAACTACACGAGTAAAATTTTTTCAAATACAGTAATCTCTGCTTAAAGTCTTTATATTGGGATATAATGATTTTAAAAATAACCGATTAATAACAATAAACGAACCACGAAATTAGATAAATTTACCAATTTAAGCTAAAAGTAATTGAGTTTCAAAAACAAAATGAGAAAAATCATCCAATATTTATGTACTATATATTTTCATCAAAATTCGAAAATTATGATTCGAAGTTCATTAAAATTATGAAACTATGAGTAACATTAACCTCACCTTTACTTATTTTATTACTTAAACATAAACACAGAGCTAACTTTCTGTATCAATCGACTAAGTCCTTTCCTGGCATAAAAGCTGCTTAGTTGCAACTAGATAAATGTCATGATAATATTTATGATGATTGACATAATCACATTTGCAATAGTTGAATAATGGGTATAGTATTCCCACTTGTTGGTTTCCATCAAGATTTCAGCCGAGAATAACTTTTGATCGATAATAAAATGTCGTTTGGAGTCATGCTTCTATTTGTGTTTGGTTGTTACTCAAACATAAGAAATATCAATAAACTAATGTTTTAGTATTAAACATTATTTCTCAAAGAAAAATGTGAATGAAGTAATGAAACACGACAAATCACATTGTTAATACATTTTTGCTGTCACAAAACGTATGATTCTCGAAGGTTCTTTTTTCGGTCCGCTATAAAAGGCATTATTTGGAAGACTTTTCACCACTGTCGTCAAAAAGCAAATAGCGTGGGAGCTCAATGGAAATTTTCAGCTTTACTTAAGCGTGGCATATGAACATGGGACGGGTGTGGGGGGTATACTTTGCATTCTGTTGAGTACTTCTATCATTGATGTAACTGCAAAATTTATTGAAAATGAGGTATTGTCGTCACTGGTTCCAATCGTGGTAATCCCATTCGGAGGAACACAGACAGAATTGTTTTTCAACTTCTTGCCGCCATGACAGTAACTCAACTATGTTTCATTGTATGAGGTAATGCATAAAATAAAATAATGTTGTGTATGTTGGTTCTCCTGTAAAATGACCTTTTTTTTTGCAATTGCGTCAATGTTCCACCGCAACGACGATATGTAAGCCATTTATGTAGGACCGTGCGTCTGAAACAGCCCATCAGATGAGTGAAAAAAATCGATCGTCAGAAAAATTGAAGCGCGTCAGATTAAGGTAAGGTGGGCTTACTACTACCTAAAAAGTAAACATTTGAAAGATCTGGCGATTAACGTAAGATTGCGAAAGAGTTACAAAGTTTCAAAAAAAAAAAAAAAAAAAAAAAAAACACGTTGTTTTGACATCTTTAAACGCAATTTATTACTATTTTTTTTGTTTTTTGTTTTTAAATAAATAATTTAAGTTCACGAAAAATATAATCTGCCGATTTACACAAGCCGAAGTAATGAAAATCGCCGATAAAAATTCAAACATAAATCTCAAATATTTTCAAACACAGGTAGTACCAAGTAAAATTTAAAAGTTTCATAAAAGTTTTAAAATGTTTATCACAGCTTGACAACCCTTTTACATCGTTTGAATTACGAAGATTTTCTAAACTGGGAAAAAGTGGCTCGCAGTTTTGGAGATATTTTAATGAAAATTCTAACAAGGTCTTATCAGTAATTTATCAAACCGAGCAATCTACTTCAGGCCTTTAATAAAATATATCGAGCACGCATTTTGAAGTAGAGTAGATGGTAAGGCTACATCTCTGATCCTCAACAACTAAAAAAAAAACGATTTTGCGAAAAAATTTAAAAATATCAAATTCAGAGAAGCTTTTGTAATTTTTTTCTTTAATTATTGTGCAGATCAAGATTTGGCTAGTATTAATGGTAACAAAACAATCTATTTAATCATAGTATCTGTTATATATATTCAGAAATCGATAATATCGCCACTTGAATAATTGACACTGAACTGTGATGTCTTCACCATAAAGAAGATGCAAAAATTAAATTATTTTTGCACGTCAAATAAAAGAAGATTCACTGTCACAATCAGAATTTTAGACACAGAAATTGTTATCATCATGTTGGCTAACATGGAACATCGCCAATCATCGGTTAAAATATGGATAGATCGTTACCAATACGCGCCGTTATATTAGCGTATTTGTTCTCTATTCTGTTCGTATCTGTTCGTTCGTTCTATTCTGTTCTGACGTATCTGTTCTCTATATGCTAATCTTGACCCAAAAATTTCTCTAGCACTCCCAACTGTTTTTGGACTCATAGGATGCCATTACAACCAGGCACTTAACAGACGAGGCGGAAAAAAAAAGCCCTGCAAGTTTTTATGGGTGCAGACGCTTTTTAGAAGACATTTGCAGATGGAGGTCAGAGGATCATAAAAAAAGTAGATTCTTTTGACATTTTACAATCTTTTATCTGTCACTTTTCAGGCTTGAAAAAAAATTAGCTGATGCCAACCTGGCAATAATAGAAATCTTTAGAAAGACATACAAAGTGTCAGATCCGTCACAGCCCTCCTCATTGGACGTCCTTAATTACAATGCTTCTTGCTTGCCCCCTGCCAATCTGAGCAACGGCAGCACTTATTGCGAAAGTAATAGATTGCTTCCTTGTGGAGGAATGCACACAATAAAACTATCATTAACGTGTCTCTAACACATTTCGGGTGGAAAAATGTCAACGGAAAATTTGAAACGACTTGGTCCGTTGGCAATAAATTACCTGATGCATACGAATATGTCATAACTCCAGTTATTTGTGGAACTTTAGATTTAGGTATGTTTCTTTTTAAAATTTTGATAACGATTTGATAGATGTAACGATTTATTGTCACAAATACGAAAACTGCATACAATAGTGAAAATTCAATTGAATTATTAGATTTGTGGTATAAATCATCCAATGAAGTCAAAAATTGAAAAAAAGAAAAACGTGCATTTTGTTTTTATACTACGCTGGTGGACAAAATCAAGAGATGGAAGACATTTTAACAAATATATCGAGAAATACTGGATAAAAATGAATGAAATTCGGTATGAATATTACTTATAGCGTAACAATAAAATATGCAATACAAAAATTAAAAGTTCCACTCATTGGCAAGAGTTATTGCCAACAGTCCAATGTGGATTAAACTTCATGATGAAAGATGGCAGTGAAAGTGAGTCTTGTATGGTGTGTGGCCATCTCTAGTATAATGTGTGGTCACTTCTGACAGATAGACAGTGTGTAAAACGAGTATGCAAGCTGTTAGTAAGAGAGTTAAGGAGTGCTTTTGGCAGAACCTCCCACTCTTCCACCAGAGCAGTTTTTAACTCCGGAATGGTTCTGGGTGAGGTTTGGTGTATCGAAATGGCCATCCTAAGAGCATCTTAAGCATGTTCAATGGAGTTGAGGTCAGGATATTTGACTGGCAAATCCATTCGATGAATATCTTCGCTTTCCTGACATCTCTCAATCAAGACAGCCCTATGTGGTCGAGCAATATCGTCCATAAAAACGAATTCAGGGCCAACAGCAACCCTGAGAAGACGCACATATGGTTCTAGGATCTCCTGCCTGTACCTCTGGGCATTCATGGAACCAGTGTCAAACACATGGAGATGTGTGCGGGCATCTTGCATGATCCCTTCCCAAACCATCACTCCTCCACCAGCATAATGGTCCCTATTCATGATGTACTGGGATGGTATCAGGTCCCAGGTTCCCTCCATATGAATATTCACCGAGAATCAGGTTGTCGACTGAATCTGGACTCTTCTGTGATAAGATCATTAGCCTATTTTAGCTCTGTCCAGTGTTGGTGCTACAAGCTCTCTTTTGTGAGAGTGAGTGAGTGGGATGCAAATGACGGGCTTCCTGGTATACAACCATCTTTCACCGAGCCTCCTGGCAACTGTCTTCTTTGAAAGAAATGTTCCTGTGGCAGCAGCGAGGTTCGTAAATAGTTGTGTCGCTGTAGACGTCTTCTGGCAACTGGCTTTAAGTAACAAATACTGGTCTTTATTGGGCGTTATTGCTCTCAGAACTGGACTTCTGGACATTGTCCCACTGTTTTTAAACTGACTTCCCAAATTTGAAATAACGTTTTGAGTTACACCCGATTCCCTAGCAACCTGAGCTTTTGGGACTGTCCTGCCTTAAGTCTACCCACAATTTTCCACCTCATACCTTCGTCTAAACGATGATGTTCACTCATTTCACCTAAAAATGAACAAAAAAAAAAAAGATTATTCAAGAAACTCGCTCTGTGTTGTTGAATGGAATAATCAGAGCAACTGGCTGCAGACTTTCATACCTCCTACTGCCTTAGCGAAGGTCCACGAGAATACGTAAACTCATTTCAGCGACACAGGCACCATAGTGCCATTATATGGCAATCAACTGTCCAAGTTTTATGTTATGATTTCCAAGAAATACGTGAAATGGTCTTCCATCTCTTAATTTTGTCCACCAGTGTATTTTCTAAATGGGTTGAGCTCTAAATGTTTAGAGGGTTTACGTGATTTAATTAGTCATATTTTATGGTTATTGTAAACAAATCCTACAAACAATTTTTTTTTCTAGCTGTCAAATTATTATTACCCCTCAAAGTTTCATAAATTTATGCATAAATTTTATCGATTGAGGTTATCAATGTTGGGCAAACAATTTTGAGCCTTTTTTGTACAGCAACTCAATTTCCTCAATTTTAAGAATGCGCTTCACTTTTTGTGAGCAGTAAGACATTTTATTCTGAAAATACAAATTATATAAATGCTATTCAAGACAAAAAAACAAGTTTTTTTGGGGAGGGGGGAGGGAGGAGATCGTTCGTGTATACAATAACATCACTGCTTAAATCGCATTCATATCTCACAAGTTCTTAAAAGAATTAAGTTAACTTTGGCTGTCTTAAACATGCCAATGTTTTCAAGGAAACGTTTCTAACAATTTGAAACCATTTTTATTGTGAGTTTTTGATGAAAACCAAACTAGGAACATACTCTGAATCACTACGCTTCTTTCAAACCGCACATGCCATTTTGTTTCTACTTTTTTATTTCAATACACGTTCGTCAATTTTTCAAAAATGGCATTGATATAAGCGAATCAAATTCACTGCTTTTTGACTTATTTTCTCTTAAATGTTTCCTTGTTAAATTGCTACCACACTTGGTTCAGCTTCTGTTTCCGTTTAGGTTCAATTATATATCAATTGTCATTTCAATCCTTTCATTACTTGAGATATAACAGTCAAAATGGACAAGAAAGAACGTTTGGTTGCCTATTGAATCCTTAGTTAGCTTCTTGTGATGCAGCAGTGGAAAATAACAAGAAAATCGATCGTTTGCTTTACGCCCCCCCCCCTCGCTGGAGCTTTTGGCGCCAAAATTCAATCACTATCTATACGTTCTATGTTCTTCCAATGGATCAATTTTAACCTGTGTTGATACATTATTTTTTGACATATATTGGCCACTCATAACGATTATAAGGTTTGATTGCTTTAACCTTCTTTGGGGGAATTGGCGTCGAAAACCAATACTTGAGTACTAATTCACATGGGGATACATGTGTCTACCATATTTTTTATTTGTTTCATGCAGTAGGTTTTGAGCAGAGGAAATGTTCACAAATCCAGTACCTTTCTTCTACATATAAAGCAGCTATGATATATAAAGCAGCTGATATATAAAGTAGAATAACAAAAACAGAGTCAAGACAACTACATAAGCCGATTTCCTTTAAAATATAAGGAGCCCTTTCGGATGAAGCTTCAAGACGTCAATAGCTTCAAGACTGCTAACGGAACGACACTAATTGCTTTCAGAAAATATATACAAATTCTCAAGCCTTTCTAGACACCTCTGCAGAAAATTTGTTACCCAAGGTGTCACTGATAAAATCTGCAGAGTATCTAATTTCCGCAGGGTTAACACCAGAATTCACAATTCAATCTGTACAGACTCCTGGTTCCAAGCTAATCAGGTATAACCATTTAAGTTGTCCGACCTACACCTATCAGAATATTTATGAGGTATATTCTGATACGTGATGTTTATGAAAATCGTGAAGCTTACGAAGCCAAAGACTTATTTAAAATCGGTATTTAAAAAAAGCTGCAAAGATACTTCAAAGAATATTCTGAAAAATTCCTCAATTATTTTAATCATTCTCGAGGCCATTATTTCCTTTTTTTTCAACTATAATAAGTTTTATTATGTAACTCCACTATTTCTCTCAGCGTTACAGAGATATAAATGAAATTTTTGCATTAAAAAATAAGAAATAGTTTATATTTTTGTAGTAACAGTTACGTTTGGTGTTATATTGTGTTTGATTTTCAAAAAAACTGAAACATGAATTTGTGTAAAAAGAAAGAACTTTTCCATTTTCCAATACCATTTTTCCAGGCTCTCAGGGCTAAATCTCAAGGAAACGTAGCTCTAGTACTTCTTTTTAATTTTATATGGCTTTCAACTTACTAAATGTCGTTCAAACTATTTGCTCATTAATATAAGTTCTCAAATAGGAGAAAATAACTTATTTCTTGCATTCAAAACAAGTTCTCCGGCGATTGTCGCATTAGAAATAAAGTAATGCAAAAAATGCGTTACTTATACAAAAAAAAAAAAAAAAAATTATCTTAAATCGTTTAATTTGCATGGGATCTCATTGGGGCTCAGCTCTTGCACTTCATTTTAATTTTATGAGACTTGAAACATACTAAATGGAGTTCAAACTATTTGCAAACTTGTTATAATGAGCAATATATATTGAAACATACTAAATGGAGTTTTAACTATTTGCTCATTAAAATGAATTCGCAAGTAAGAGAAGATTATTTTATTCATTAAAACAAAATCTTTCGCACTTATCTCATTAGAAATTAATGTCCAAACTGCATTATGAAAAAAACACTTCTGCTAGTAAAACAAGTTAAGAATGATAATTACTAAATGACCATTTAATTTGCATGAGATCTGCCGGGAGCTTAGCTCTTGCATTTTTTTTTTTTAATTTTATGTGATTTGCTACAAACTAGATTTAATTCAAGCTATTTGCTCATTAAGATAGGTGCTCGAATAAGAGAATATAATTTATTTCGCTCATTACAACAAGTTTTCCCTCATTTATCTCAATAGACATTAAGTCCTGCCAGAAATGTATTATGATAAAAAGCTTCTGTTTTAGCGTAATTAAGTCTGTTTTTAAGTAATTTAAGAATGATGTTTTCAACCTTGCTCTGTAATATACTCTACGTGAACAACATTTACCAATAGTTAAGTGGTGTTTTGTACTTTATGCTACTTGTTGCCCATTAGAACTGATAATAACCTGTTCCTGTCTCCCGGCTGACATACAATCCTGATAACGAAAAGTTTTTGTCATTACGTTAAAACGGTTCGCGCCTTTTAATATTGAAGTGAGTAAAGGCTGTTAAATAATGAGTTCTATAAGAGCCATTGTCTGTAAGAATCAGGCAGTTTACGGCATTTGTAATTGTTGACATTTTTAATTTTTCTTCTTTTCACATATGTTGTTCCTTATCATGAATGTAATATTTGTGGAGAATATGAGCTTTGTCTGCCGTACCATTTTAGAGAAATTAAATTTTTAAATTTAGGGGGCGTGGCACATTTTTGCGTGTTTTTCAAATTTGCAGATTTTAAAGTTCTTGTTGCTTTAAGCGCCCCTATAATGACATGGATTTTTAAATTCTATACTATTATATGGTCTTCTTAGATACTATTACAGCTCTCAAATCGGTGTCACTACGAGAACAACGGCCACAAACTCCGTTTAAAAATGACCGAAAATGAATTTTTTTACTACATTCAATGCAAATTTTCTCAAAGCGCCTTCATGATGACACCAACGTTTTTATATAAATTCCTAGCTACACTTGCATACATCAAAAATATGTAATAAAATTGGTGTCACTATAAGGGCGCCAGAAGATATTGGAACTTTTATGTGATAAATTTCACAAAAATGCAAATGTTTAAAACCTAACTACTAATCTCGCCCTCATAGCAAAGATCTGAAACTAATTAAGTTTGATAACCAACATGTTCGTCTAACATTTGAACTAAAAAAAATCGGTGTCACTCCTATTAGTTTCGAAAATATGATCATTCGAAATAAGATTCGAGTTATTTAAAAAAAGACTTTTCTAATTCGAATGGCTTTTTGCACGGTTTGTTTTGAATGCATTGAATGTAGTAAAAAAAGTCATTTTCGGTCATTTTTAAACGGAGTTTGTGGCCGTCGCAGTCGTAGTGACACCGATTTGACAGCTGTAATAGTATCTAAGAAGACCATATAATAGTATAGAATTTCAAAATCGATGTCATTATAGGGGCGCTTAAAGCAACAAGAACTTTGAAATCTGCAAATTTGAAAAACACGCAAACATGTGCCACGCCCCCTAAATTTAAAAATTTAATTTCCCAAAAACGGTAAGGCAGACAAAGCTTATATTTTGCACAAACATTACATTCATGATAAGGAACAACATTTGCAAAAATAAAGAAAATTAAAAATGTCAACAATCACAACCTGCCTGACCCTTACAGACAATGTCTCAACAATCATTCATGTCTGGATGTCAAGTACAGATATTTCTCGCCTCTTTACGAATGTTAATGCCAAAAGACCTTTTAACATATTTTTATTTTTTTCATTTATGCTGATTTTTTTTTTTTTAAATATTGAAAGACTTAGAATGAAATTTATTACCGGAAATCATTTTATATCAATTAAAAGATATTATTTAATAAACATACATGATAGTAGTAAGGTTTCCACGTCATTTTTTTTTTCATTTTTGCCGAATAGAGTTCAGTTTATTTCTAAATTCAATGAAACTTGATTTTTTTTCCCTTCTTTTCTTTTCTTCTTTGTTTTGTTTTTTATTTTTCTGAGTAAAGAAGTACATGTTTGGTTTAAAATGGTAATGATACTCTCCTCCCTTAAGAAAATTCATTTAATTCTTTTTTAAAAAAACGGAAACTTTTTGACTTCTTGAATGATTCGGAAACCGACTTTCAAGGTTATAAGGAGATATTTTGAGAACATATCTCTCAGTCGCAAATAAACTTCTTCCACATTCTAGCGTTTTCGCCTCAGGCCGAATTAAATTTCTTACTTTATTTCTGCTATTTATTCTGAGAATAGCTGAGCGACTAATGAATGAGCCAGTAAGTTAAGTACAATTTCATTTTCAAAAAAAAAAAAAAAAAAATCATAACATAGTTAAAATCTTTAGTATTAGGCATATGAGAGAAAAACATTTTCATTAATGTAGGGTAGACCGGGGCACATTTACGCATGGGGCACGTTTACGCAGTGCCCTTTTCTCAAAACGAATTATAAATGGAGAGCCAACAGTCGTAACAGATTGATGCTGCTCCCTAGCAAATATATTTGCAAGTTTTTCAGCATCAGTCGAGCTTCGGTCTAGCATGCAGAAAGAATAATCTGTTTTCTGCAGAGTCGACTAAATTTTTAGTTGAACGTTTTGAAGCTTATTGTGGATGAATTATACTTAGTTAAGAAATAACAAATATATAAAAATCAGCAGAATTTTATCTTTTTTTGAGAATGGGCTTTCTATATACTGAAATATATTTAAATTTTTTTACACGTTAAAAATAAATCCAAACTTGGCGAAGGGGCAAGTTTACGCGTTGACGTCTGAGCATCTTTATACGCACGTTTTTACGGTGTCTTACTTCTAAACGTGCCTTGATGTTTTTTTTTTTTTTTTTGCTCCGAACTGTCTTAAAACTTTTTAGTATTTTCAATTATTATTGTATTATTTAGTTTTAAAAATCACCATTTAGTTTTTAATCGAGTGACAAATTCGTACCTTATAGCTTCTTGGCCTTGGCTTGCATTTCTATTGGTTCCTTATCGGTTTATAATTTTCTCATTGGTGTTTGGCTAATCCGCTATTTTTATCTTTTAAGCTGCATGCTTATCTGCTCTTGGCTTTTGTCGGATGTCTTTTTATCCATAAGCTCATTACTTTTTGCATTGAAAAAGGCGTTCCCTGTAACGCCGAAACGTGTCTGCTGTTATTGGCAATTTGTAATTTTTTGACGTTGTTTTTTCTTACTTTACTGTTCAGCACAAAGGTATTTATTTATCTCATTGTAGTGCTGTCTTCATGCCCGTTCAGCTTTTAATTTATACACTATTCAGTCTGTAATAAATTTGCTTTATTTTAACGATGGTAAGACATTATGTTCAAAACACTAACAGAACTATGTTAGGTGTCAAAATAAGTATGCGTAAACGTGCCTCATGTCCGGGACAAGTTTACGCAACCGACTTGGTTTAAAAAATAATTTTTTAACGGTTAAAAATACAAACTGAGCGACAACTGAATATGCTAATTTTGACTCCATAAACTGCTTCATTAAACCGCAATATCGTATATTTAATAAGTTAAAACATAAAATTTGGGAAATTCATTGAAAAAAATGCGCGTAAACTCTCCCCGGTCTACCCTATATATTTATATTTTTAAAACTTCGGAGAACTTTTGCGGTTCTCTTTTTCGCCCAAAAACTTACCGACATATTGCCAAGTGGTCGCAATATTATGCCACCACTTCAGTTGGCATTGGAATTAACATCGATTTGCTCCAAAAAAAAAAAAAAAAACTTGCGAAAGACCTATATTAAATTATTCGATTCAACCAAAAAAGAGTGGCGCAAAACTAGATCCCACCCAGACGCAACATAAAAATGTCAACCTTCTACGGCGTAACCGTTTTAGAGCAATAAGAGATACGTACATTCATACGTACATGCATACCCACATGTATATATCACTGGAAAACTCGTGATATATGCATGTGAATGAACTAGGGGAGCATCAAAGATGATACAGGGCTTGTATATAAAGTAACCAGGCTGAACTTAAAAACATATTTATTGGCAAAATTTCCACACATTTTCTCTTTTTCATGGAAGTCAATAACCCTTTGCTACCGGATTTTCCAGTCCCTGAACGCCCCCTGGAAATCGGCAACCCATAAATCTTCTAGAGCCCTCGTCGTAGCGAGTTGAACAGCTTCCAGAGTCGCCAGGTGTTTTGGCACCAGATTTGCACAGATCTTCCTCATGCCCAGATCGTTCTTAACAGTGTCGTGAACGGTCATCTTATAGAGCCCAACCTCTTCTGCGATTGCTCGGATGCTCAGACGACGGTCAGTGTTCAACACATCACGCACTTTTGCACATTTGGGTTCGTGTGACTGGTTGATGGACGTCCGGCGCGCTGTTCGTCGTGGACGTCATCGCGGCCCTCTCGGAAATTCTTATGCTTCTGGAAGACTTGAGTTCTGGGAAAAACATCCTCCCGTAAACCTCATTGATCATTTGAAGAGTTTCCGTAGGCGTTTTCTTGAGTTTGTAACAAAGTTTGATGTTAACACGTTGCTCGATGGCACGCTCCATTTTCACTCCGACGAGATCTCTATGCACGCACTGCTCTCTCGGACGATGCTAACCTTCCAAGCGTTTGGAGGCAACTAACTCGGGTCCGCTCCCTTTAACTCAATCCCCCAAAACCAGTAGAGCACCAACAACCAGTTTGCAAACGTTTTACCTGGGCGTCACAAACTCAGTCTGGTTACTTTTTATACAAACCCTGTATGTCGACGGTCCATATGTTCTTCGGTACGTACGAACATGCGAATGAAACTACATATCAACATTCATCCAGACATGAGGGAAACGAAAATTTGGGTCGCAATTTGAGTGGTTACACTCAAATTGCGACCCAAATTTTTACCCAAAGAAAGAACTGAATTTCTCACGAATTCAGTTCTTCCTTTACTATGTAAAAGGAAACAAAAAATACGTTAGCGCAGTTAGTGAACACGCATAACCAGGCAACAAGCACACTATAATCTATTCGTTTTCTGTTTGAAATTGTATAAAACAGAGGTTCTCAACCCTTTAGAGAGCCCAACCGTCCTCCTCCAGTAGCTGAGTGACACCTATCAACCCCGGACCTCGTTTTCTGCCTTGAACAGAACGTAAGTTGGCACTAGCGAACATTAATTTTGTTGAAACTATGAATATCAAGTTTAAAAGTGAAGTAAAATGTACATAAGAAAGCAATTTTATCCAATCACTCCTAAATAAATATATATATATAGTTTACTGTTTTTTTTAAATTTAAAATGAACTGATAGGTATTGGAACAGAAATACTTAATTAAAATCATTGAAATATTTTTCAAAAATAGAAGTACATTTTTATTTGAAATTACTTTTCTTTTTTAAATTGGAACCAGGGAAAATGAAAAATACTGGCACTTCAAATTTGAAAAAAAAAAAAAAAGAAAGAAAGAAAGGAACTTCACAGGAACTTGGCTGTGAGTTCCATAGGGCTCAATCGAGGTATGAGGAGGAAGCTCTGTAACTTTAATTTGTTTCTTTTTAAACTTGTGACTTCTTGTCTGAACTCTTAGCAATGGGTTTCGTACGCGTTTTCAACCGTCGATATTCGCTGACTTATTATTACAATTATTTTACCTTTTAAAAAATCATCGCCCCCTATCGCCTTTTAAGGATTGCACAACCTACTCCAAATCGCCCTTTTGGGAGCGATCACCCCTAAGTTGACCGCCAGTGGTATAGAAGGAAGTTTCTACTGCCAAATGAATATAAGAAAAATATTTTCTGTGAAGTTTCCTGTTTTCCTATCTTTTTTTTTTTTTTTTAATGAAGGACTGTTTATTAACTGGGCCGGGCTCCTTTACTGATTTGTTTAGCTTGTATTTCTAGAAGAGAACAATGTAACGTTTTTTAGGCACAATTAAACGTCTTCAAAACAACTATTATTTTTTTTTAAACTAAACATTTTTAAAGTAATTATCACGAATATCCACGAGAACTAACCCTAAATTATTTCGACACTCTAAATATAGCCAATTTTAAAGATTTACATGCATTTTAAGGCATCAGTTCACAGTTCAGAAAAATTACGTATTCAAAGTTGATGCCGCTAACAAATGAGGCATCATTAAACAACTATTAAATATAATTACTAGTTTTGCCTTTGGGAGAAGAGAAAGATTTATCCCTTTCTCTTGATTTAGATAAATGGGTTAAAGATAACTCCAAAGCTGCCTTTTATAAGCCACAAAATATTTGCTCTTAATTAGAGAAAATATTTATTTTCCTGATTTAAGGACTCGGGAGCTCAAAGTATCAGTTTCCCCCCCTTCCTATCGAGCTAATTCCAATTTTAACGAGAAGCTATCTCTTCACTTCAGTTTGCTGTTTGAATTTTTAATGGTAATATTTTCTGCTTTTGGGGTGAGCTATCGAATACGTTTAATCCAATCAGAGATATGCAGCCGTGAGTAATGGCATTATGGGGTGGATGTCACTTGTTCGTGTCATAATTGCTGCGTTGGATTTCTTTAATTTTGTTATTCAAGCCGATGCTCCCGTCGTGTTAATTCTCATGTGTTGTCGGAAAACGTTTTAGTTTAATGGATGAAAATGTTATTTGTGACTCGGAGATTAGTTAATAATAAATGAAGTTAGGGATCCCTACAGTCTATAGAACTTATTTTAACTTGTTGAATAGGTTTGAACTTCATCGAATATGTTAAAAACTCTTTAAAAAGTAATAGAGCAAGAGCCCGTGGGAGTCAAACCTACCTAATACTATAATGGTCCAAAAATTTTCTGCGTGAGCACGTTACAGTTGATTAGAAAGGTTTGCTGTTTTTTTGGGCTGAATCTCTCCGGCTTTTGCAGGAAGCAGGTAGCAAAAATTGCGTAAAAAATTGAGTCATTCCGTGACAAATGACCTCTTCGTCTTCACCCGACTGGCTCCGATTTTAACGGAATTTTATAGAGGTACTGACATGCCTTTGAAACTCACATATACAACTTTTCAGCTTCAAAGACCAAAATTCTGAGGATCTACGATCACAAAAAAAGGGTTCTAAAATGGCGAATCAGCTTTGTGAAACGAATTGCCATGTTTCCCCACTGGCATGCACGGTTCCCCCATTGGAGGCCATTTTGGAGCCCACTTTTTTCTTTTCTTTTTGAGGTATACTACATCCTTAGGATTTGTGTCTTTGAAGCCGAAAATTTGCATAGGTTAGTTTCATAGTAAGGTCTGCGCCTTATTTGAATGTCCGCCAAATCGGAGATGGTTGGATGGCGACCACCAGATCACGTGACATGGAATGAATCTATGATTTTTAGCTTTTACAGCAATTTAATTGCTACCCACTCATGTGCTCTTGGACTATAAAAGAAGTGCAGGAACTCCGCTCCCGCTCTCTCCCATGCAAATATAGCACGGCCGCAAGTAAACTTTAGTTTTGGGGAGGGTTTTATGGAAAATTCTCACGAAATCGATATGATCAAAAACATATGATTCTATTTGTAAAATTCTATTGATTTTTGTTACAATAGGATATTTAAATAGTTGGGTGAGGCTTTAAAGGCATTAAAATGAGTGAATGTAAAAGATGTAAAATAAAGGAGAAAAATATCGCTGTGTACACAATATGACTATACTCCTGTTAAATATTTGATGTCATTTTACCAACACGACTTGGCACACACTGCCTTGGAAAGGAAAATGGAAGTGTCTATACAGAAATGAGTAGAAACTCAATTTGGATTCCCCACAAACAATATTGAAATGTTGAACTTTGGCGTTTGTTCAAGTTTTGTTTTCAGCAGAAACTAAATAAACAAGATTGCAGGATAAATTTAAAGTTCTGTAGATGGCATTTTTTTTTAAATATAAAAAATACGCATTAAATTAATGAAACATTTGCAGATACTATCCTTCATCTTTCCACGCTGCTTGTGCTTTCCATATTTCTTGTGCTTCAATCTCCATCAACAACAATAGGGTAGAGATTTATTAATCACTAGTGGCACCCACACGGCTTTGCCCGTAGTAGAAAATTAAGAGGTCTTTCGGTTCGTATGTATATTTAAAAATAATGTATAATTGGCTTACCAGTGTTACGGTTCCACGTTATGATAACTTGGTAATTTACTCGTCCATCTTATGATGATTTTAATAGGGAAAATGTTCTTAACATTGGAATAGAAAAAGAACAAAACCGAATTTTCGAAAAATCGCTTCGAGGTGCACACCCCCATGCTACAAACATAATTCTGTGCCAAATTTCATGAAAATCGGCCGAACGGTCCAGGCTGCTATGCGGGTCATAGAGATCCTGACAGACAGAGATCCGGACAGCGAGAAATCCAGACAGAAAGACTTTAAACTTTATTGTAATAGTAAAGATTTACATTAAAAGCACTCATTTTTGCGAGCTGTGATTTTCGCGAAAATGAAGATAATCAGTGATTTCGCGATCTGAAAATTTCGCGAATTTTATATGAGCAGAGCTGTTTATAGCATACGTAAAAATTAAATATTTAGCGAGGTTTAAATTTTCACGTTTATGATGGGCTCGAGAAAATTAAAACTTTTAGTTTAAACAAGTACTTTTACAGCATTTTGTGAAATACGTTACTTAAAAAATTCGAAAGTAATCTGAATATGAAATTTTAATTATTTTAAATTTTGTGCATTTCAATATTTGGGTCATTTTTCAAAAAGTGTAACTTTTCTGTCACACGCCTTTTTTAGAAAACATTTTAAGTAACAATTCATTTAACAAAGCTTTTTAATTTCATCAAAAATATACCTATTTAAACCTGCCAACAATTTTTAATAATAATTTTTATTTTATTATATTTTTGGTTTACAACATGTGAATTCTCACCTCCGTGTCATGTCACACACCTTGTTTGACTGTTTATGTTGCTTAATAACTTGTTTACTTAAAAGTGTGTGCTTATTTATTTATTATTCATTTTAAAAGTGTCTCAAATACTAATTGTTTAAGTATATTTAATTTTTGAACATTGTGTTTTATTTCGTTTTCGTAGGACAAGGAGTCATGTCACACAATAAGTTCTCACCTCCGTTACCTAAGCACAAAATGATATTCCTCATTAACACGTGGTAGTACTGACATCAAATTTTGTTTTCCATGATACAAGGAAGACCCCTTGTTTCTTTTCAGCCATAGTTGAAGTTGTGAGATTTTTATCGAAAAACAAGAAGATAGATTTTGCTTTAAAAACTTAGTGTGGTTATTCTGGCTTCTGACCTCCGTGAACTTGAATTTCAGGGATGTGAATTAATGTAAAAAAAGAAGTGAACATGTTTTCATATGCTTAACATATGGAGATTGTAGCAACGAAGAAAAAAAAAATCCCTCAAAAATGTATCTATTAGGCCTATATTAATGGACAATTCCTCACCTCCGTGAATCTCACCTTCATGACAGATCTTATCAATGTCATTATTTCTGAGGTGAAAATAAATGACGGAGGGGAAATACATCAATAATAAGCATTCTACCAAAATTGCCAGTATATCCTCAAATTTACTAAGTACTATTTTTTATCATACATTTGAAAATTACTAATTAAGCCGTACTTTAATTAAGAAAGCTTAATATTATGTTCTCAATAATCATTAAAATAGTTCATTGTTTGCACAATTAACAAAATTACTACTTTGATACTAAATTGGCATCGATTTTTAAATATTAAAAGTTTTTATTTATTTTTTTTATTTCCGTGAACAGGGCATTTTTATTTATTTTTTATTTATGAGTAAAATAATTGGAACTTAGCTGGACCATTTTTTATGGTTACTTCTATTAAGTAACACTTTCATGTAAAATTTAAAAAAGGACAGAAAACTAAAGGTTCCGAAACTAAAAAATATTTGAGTTCAAAATTTACGAGTTTTCTGGAGAGTGACCCATTTAAGAAATTGTTCTCGATGAAGACTATAAAACACTTTATTTGGATGTTCTTTAAATTAATGCTAACATGTACAGCAAATAACAAACTAATTATTTTGCGCTAAACTCAGCGGCTAAGATATGACTAGGAAAGAAGCCGCCCCTATTCAGTCAACTTTTGATGTCTGAACGACGCAACAAATAATTTGGAGCCCAATCCCGTTTTATGCCCTATTGTGCAATAAACTTATAAGTTATTTTTTCATTTGAAAGCATCTGGTGATTAAGACTGATTGATTGGGGAACAACGTGTCCAATTGCATGTCCAGCAACCCCCCTCCCCCCCCCTTCTTCCACCTGAGGTATATTTTTATTTCTCCAGTCACGTGGTAGTGCTAAAAATACATCTTCACGTGCAATACATTAAAATGCTGCTACATCAGTAGAAAAAGTGGCCTAGTGAGTTATTTTGACCTTGAGGGGGAGAGTGAGGGGGATTTTGTCGTTCAATGGAGAAATATTTTCATGTTTAAGAAGGGCACATGATGGATCTTTTTCCTTTTTTGATAATTTGGACCGATTATCAGGTTGACATCGATGCATCATTATCCGTCACATTGATTTCAGCTCGTTAAATTAAATAACGCATATAATTGGAGCAAGAAATACTAATGGAAAATTAAAGGCTGTTTTGGGACCAAAGCGAAGTTTGCGTTGTCGTCGAAAAAAAGTCATATGATGATAAAGTTTGAAACAAAAAATCTCACTGGCCAAATTTAGAAGCATTATTTTTTTATTCTTTATTCTTAACTAGTGGTACCCGCACGGCTTTGCCCGTAATAGAAAAATTAAAAGGTCTTTTGGTTCGCCTGTATATTTACAAGTAATGTATGGTGAATTTTCTCGCCAATTGGCTTGTACCCATGTTACAGTTCCACGTTATGATAATTTCGTATCTCGCCAATTGGCTTGTGCCCATGTTACGGTTCCAAATTATGATAATTTCGTAATTTACTCGTCCATTTTATGATAGTTTTATTCTTAAAATTGGAATAGAAAAGGAATCACATTGAATTTTCGAAAAATCTCTTCGAGATGCACACCCCCATGTTACAAACTAACTTTTTGACAAATTTCATGAAAATCGGCCGAACGGTCTAGGCGCTATGCGCGTCACAGAGATCCAGACATCCAGACATCCTCCGGACAGAGAGACTTTCAGCTTTATTATTAGTAAAGAAGACTAATAATAAAGCTGAAAGTCTCTCTGTCTGGATGTCTAGATCTCTGTGACGCGCATAGCGCCTAGACCGTTCGGTCGATTTTCATGAAATTCGGCAGAGAGTTAGTTTGTAGCATGGGGGTGTGCACCTCGAAGAGATTTTTCGAAAATTCCAATTTTTTCTTTTAATATTCCATTTTTTTAAGAACATTTCCCCGAGCAAAATTATCATAAGATGGACGACTAAATTATCAAATTATCACAACGTGGAACCGTAACATGGGCAAGCCAAAAGGCGAGAAATGCGTCATACATTATTCGTAAATATACAGGCGAACCAAAAGACCTTTTTAATTTTCTACTACGAGCAAAGCCGTGCAGGTTCCACTAGTTGTTTATAAAAATTAAACTTCTGATTTTCTTTAATTTTTTATTCATTCATTTTTCTTTCAAATATCTGTGGTCTTTGTCTGTTACTTAATGTTTCAAAAAATTTATAGTTTCACATACCTTTCAGTCTATCCTTTCAGATTTTTTCTTCGTAATAAATATATTATTTCAAAAAAAAAAATCGTAGTAATTTTAAATCTGACTAAACGTAAGGGTATCATATTCCAGACAATAAAAAACAGTAAAAACATAATGTACAGTGCAAAATATATAAATCAATTCCTTTGAATGTGTTTGGTGCAAGAAACTTAATGAAGATATAACATAAATAATTATTAATCACAATGGATGGTTTAAGTGATGGTGTTATTCTATTAAGATTATTTATTTATTTATTTATATCCATAACTATTTAATTTATTTACTCATTTTTTATTTGGTTATTATTATTATTATTATTATTTTTTTTTTTGAAGTTTTTCTTTATGTAATTTGAGAAAGATAGTACTATTGCCATTTATATCATGCATATTATGTTTCCATTTTACTCGTCGTTGGCCTACCATTAACAGTTTGTATTTTGAGTTGGCATTTCCCAATTAAATGACAATGGCAATGTCATTTTTGTACACCTATCTGTTAAAAAATAGGGTATCAATTATGCGCCCTCTAATTGTCCGAACAGTCTAATAATCCAAATGAAATATATTGTAATTAATCCTTAGAGAACTCTCGCGCGAAATCGTATGCAACAGTGATAGCGGTTGTCAGTAGTATATTATTGGGACGTAGATCCCAGCAGTGCAGAGGGCACGCTACGCGTACCCCCCGGACGATAAAACCTCAAACGCATCTCTAAGAGGTTAGGTGATGTGGAGATAAGTACATCGTTGGACAGGGAACCGCAGTGCACCAACAAGATACAATCCATCTCATACTACAGTGAACTCTGAATTGTTCGCGGGCTGCGGGTGTCTTATCTGCGGAGAGGATGATCTGCGGCCTTTAACAATTAAAAAAAAAAAGCTAGCAAAGTTCAATATAATATATTAAAAATTAATTTGAATTTTGACATCTGGAATTCAAATTATGTTTTTCGCAATCACGAGTGTGTGTGTATGTAGGCGTGTGAGTTTGTGTCTGTGTGCAGGCATGTGTGTGTGTGTAGGATATGGACGCAACCTGAAGACGGTTTTTGCTAGAGGAGCAGTATCTAGAGGCCGGTCGACGGTGGTGCTGCAGAGGAAGGCGGGGGAAAATAAAATCATAGGAATTCAAAGCAGTCAAGTGAGAACAATAAGCAATGTGATTGCTCAAAAAAAAAAAAAAAAAAAAAAAAAAAAAAAAAAACACTAAGTGTAGACAAACACAGTCTAACAAGTACAAAACCTATTTTTAAACATTCCTATGTATTTCTTCCTTTTCCCATCCAATGTTATCAAACCTTCCAAAGTCACCTAAACCTGATTAGCTTAAACGTGATTTTTAGATAAATAAACTACTCACTGATTTAGATCTACACTTCTTACTGATTTAGATCTACACTACTTACTGATTTGTAGATCTACCCTACTTACTCATTTTTAGATCTATACTACTTGCATGTAAGCGAGTGACTGGACCGATGCTTGGAACCCCCCCCCCCCCCCCCCGTAACTAACTGTTTGCACGATTTGCTGGTGTATGTGAGAAATCCGTTTCCAAAAAAAAAAAAAAATGAATTTTGACATCTTGAATTCAAATTATGTTTTTCGCAATCACGAGTGTGTGTATTTAGGTCTGTGTATTTGTGTGTGGGGGTATGTGTGCTTGTGTGTAGGGGGTATGTGTGTTTGTGTGTAGGGGGTATGTGTGTTTGTGTGTAGGGGGTATGTGTGTTTGTGTGTAGGGGGTACGTGTGTGTGTGTAGGCATGTGTGTTTGTGTCTGTGTGCTGGCATAAGTGTGTGGGTAGTTGTGTGTATGTGTAGGTGTCTGTATGTATGCGTGTGTGTATGTGTTTGTGTATGTGTGTAGGTGTATGTGTGTAGGTGTATGTGTGTATGTGTGTGTGTGTAGTTGTGTATGCATGCGCGTGTGTGTAGGACATGGATGCAACCTGGAGACGGCTTTCGCTATAGGAGCAGCATCGTGAGGACCCGGTCGACGGTGATGGTGCTGAGGGTGGCGGTGGGAAAATAAAATCAAAGGACATCAAAACAGTCAAATGAAAGCAATAAGCAATCGTGATTGCACAAAAAAAAAAAAACAATCCTTGTTTTTTGCATTTACAGTATAACTTCGATTTAACGATACCCGATTAAACGATTTCCTCAATTTAATGATACATTTCAATGGTCCAGATTTGGCTGCATTGAATGTCTATGCTCCTCGATTTAACGACATCCTTGATTTAACGATAATTTTTTCCAGTCCCTCGACAATCTTTAAATCGGAGTTATACTATATGCTTTTTTTTACATACACTGTTATCGTTTTAGACGTGCTTTGAATCTGTGCTGATATTATTCTTTCTGAGATATTGCATACACTGAGATTGTTTTTACTTAAGTGACGGATTATGCGCAAATTCGCTTATCCGGAATAACCGTGTCACCATATTCCGTAGAAAATCGGTAGTTGACTTGTACATTGTGCGCCAGGGCTGATGGGTAATGTGGGACTTTTCCGGCCGCAATGTAGCACCAATGTCGCTGTCCGAACCCAGTCGTTTGGGTTGGGGGGGGGGGAGGCTAAGGCTACGCGCTAAGATGTGGGATGAGTTGGAGAAGAGCCTAATTTTGTAAAATAACCACAGTTACTTTACGGAAATGTTCTGTATTATTTTTGAACCTGTTTGCCCTTACCCTATTCTGGTGTATAAAGCAGAGCCCATAATATTAGTCAAGAAAAAAAATCATTTAACTCAAACTTCAACGAATAATTTCTTTACTATCACAGTTTCTTTACTCTATTAAATATCACATAAAATTTATACTAAATACAACTAGAAGTCTTAGAATTTGACGTTTAAAATTTGTTCAAATGTGAAATGTACGTGAAGTTTGTTACTGATAATTAAACATATTTTTAAAAATGTAACTACTTACCAAATACAAATGCATAGATTTACAAAGACAAATCAAATCACGGTACTTACCTGAAAGAGAAAAAGGTATTTAATCAACAATTACATTACATAAACTTTTGTATAAAATTTATTGTTACTGTTTGACCACGGATAGTATGGAATTGGCAAACATCCAGTTAAGGCGACTCCATGTGAATGAGGGGAAAAATAAAAATTTTATGCGCGTATTCCGCTCATTTAAATGAGAATCTGCTCAATTTAGAGGCTAACATACATCTGCATAATCTGACATCCCTGAAAACTAATAGATGCTTCCATTTACTCGTGTAAACCGGATGTTTGTCTTTCCATACAATCCGTGGTTACACAGTACATGGCACGTATATTTAATAGATGTAGATACAATATTTTCTGACATGAAACGTTTTAACAAAGCACAGTGTGCCAAGGGCGCCCATAAGCAAAATCTTAAGAAGGGGCTCAAAAATTTTCCCAGTGGTTTAGCAGAATATTTTCCCCCTGGAAACCGATTTCACTACAGATTAGAGATATTAAAATTTGATATTTTTAATATGTTATTCATTAATGGCTGGAAAAGAAATTTTTATACATTTTTGCGAAGAAAAAAGTACTAAAAGCAAGGAAGTTCTCATTTCTAAGAGGGGGCTTGATCCCCCTTGCCCCCTTATATGGGCGTCCTTGTAGTGTGCATGACATTAAAAAAATGGTATTACAATCTAAATGGTTATGCGGATAAATTTAAATCAATAAATTTAATGACGCATTTTAAAAAATTCTAGTGTACTGTCCAACCACGGATTGTATGGAATTTTCAAGCGTCCAGATAAGACGAATCTATTTGAATGAGGAGGAAAATTAAAAATTTGATGCCGGTATTCCGCTCATTTGAATGAGACTCTGCTTTTGCAAAAGCTAGCATCGCTAAAATATAATCGATTCGTCCATTCTGGTTGTAAAACGGATGTTTGTCTGTCCATACAATCCGTGGTCAGACAGTAGGTTGTTAAGTTTATAGAGATTTTGTATAGCCATCACAATATTTTTTTTTCGAGTGAAAATGTTGGACTTTGAGCCGATAAGAGCCATATGTGGGAAATTTCGGTTTATTTCTAATATTAAACAATCTACAAAATTTCTGCAATATTAATTTTTTGTTTCAAAGATATTTGCAAAAAAATTACGGAATTTCTCGATTAATGAAGCTTATAATTACGGCGCACACACTTGATTTGCTTACGTTTGCTAAGTCAAATTGGGAGATACGATGTTGACAAAACTTGAAGCATTAGCGATTTTGAAAAAGTATCACATTAGTTTTTCTTGAGAAAATGGCAAGTTTTTGTTAGCCAAATTTGCATTAGTTGAGGGAAATTTAAATCAACTTCTAGTTTCAAAAATCTCTTGAAATTTTCTGAAACTAAAAATTGCCCCACTTTTGCAACTATATCCTATGCATTTTCACAGATAATTCTAAATAAAATTTAAATTTATCGATCCATTAAGAAACAATACTTAGAAAGACATAATTGTAATTATGGTTTTTGAACATTCAAACTATCTACAAAGGCCAAACAAAAAACATATCAGATTATCACATGTATAAACCACGTGCTGTCCTCTACTAAATTAAGGCGGTTAAAATTAGTACGTAGATACTGTAAGTAGTAATCAAGTCACGAAATAGTTATCATTATTAGTGTCAATCCACGCAGTAACAAATGACCATCCGAAATGGCTTAATCATTTAATTATACCATCTACTGATGTTTTTAACACTAGGTTTTCGTAACTTCAATGCAGGTTCTATCATGTTTAAAAATAAAACAAGGTTTTTGTCGCATAACCTTGCAATTTATAACTTAGTTTTCACTTGCTTCAGTCTGCACAGAACTTAAAAGCTAACTTCCCAATAGGAAATAAAATTTCACTATTTTTGAATATCAATAGTTCTAATGGGTTATGATGGAACTGGGTAATTTTTCTCATAAATCATTCAAAATGAACTGTAAAGAATGGTCACTTTTCTTTTGTTGCCGCATGACTAGAAAAAAACTTATTATGCATGCACAATAAGTTTTATTACCTGAAACAATGGCAAAAAATGTACATAGTCTAATTTCAAATCTGCAAGAGAACAAAGAAAAAACGCAAAATATATTATTTACAACCTTTTGTCCTAAACTTGACAATTTATTACTTACCGTCTTTGTTTTCATGAGTTATTTTTATTGCATATTTTTTTACGATTTTCTTTCTATTAGTGTTATATTTTTCATCAGAATATCATGGACACCTTTATGATATGAGTTTTACGTAAATAATGTAGGCAATGTTCATCATTTTTGTACTTCTACTCTTTGACCATCACTATAGAAGTAACAACACCTACCTTAAAGTAGGAATTCTTAAATACTGGTCTGGAACTCCGCAACTAGTTTTAGATTTGTACCTGCCCGCGTTAAAAAAAAAAAAAGAAAGAAAGAAGTGTTCTGAACAGGTAAATAAATAAACAACAAGAACTTCCACTCAGAACTTAACGAGCCAACTTTCCCGATCCTGTTTACAAATATCGACTTTCCAGTATCTGATCAATATTCTTAAAATTAGCTAAAACCGCAAGTTACTTCAAACATATTTTTTTGACATTTTAAGCCGATTTCCAATAATAAAAATATGCCTCGCTCATTTGAGGTATACGTAGTATAGATATGCGTAAAAAATAAATAAACGAACAAATAAAGTAATAGCACCTTTTAAACAAATCAGTTAGTATATTTTTTACCATTAAAAAAATCTGCAATCGCTTTCGAAAAAAAAAGAAAGATAAAGAACTAAAAAATAATAAGATCATTAAAAAAAAAAAAAAACACCACACATCATATGAAGAAAATAGTTTGTTTCTCCCCTGCTGCCAAAAAATAATTTTAAAATGAATTAATGTATTTTTAAAAGTAAATAAAAATCATAAAATATGACAACTTAAAAAAATAATTTTCATTATTGAAAAAAAATGTGAGTGCATATATTGATGTAGTTGATGTAGGAATATGTAGAGAACTCCGAATTTCTCTGCTAAAAACTGAATTAATTAATCTATAAATTAAATCTTCAGAGTAAAAATAAAAGCAAATCATATCAACATTAATTATTTCACAGTAAAATCTAAGACTGTGGAGTCCGAGTCAATTTTATTTTTGGGAAAAAGAGTCAGATTCGAGAGTCTAAAGATTTTAATTCAAAGACTCGGAGTCGGAATCGACCACTTTCCCCCAAAGTCCGCGACTCTGCCAATAATTGCAGAGTCAGAGTCGGGACTTTCTTTGAAGATAAAAGAGTCGGAGTCGGAGCAAAGATTTTAAGATTCCAAGAGTTGAAGTCAGTCATTTTTCATTAGTGTCTACATTTTTGCCAAAGCGACTAAGTCAGAGCCGGAGTCTGGAATTCAGAGTCAGATTATTTTTCGAGTACAGAAGTAAGAGTCGAATGCCATAAAATTCTAGGAGTAAGAGTCGGGAGATGGTTATGAAGCGCTATTTCTGACAGAATTAGTTTGAAGTAAATCCGCCTTCAGTTCGGGATTCTATATTGACTTTAAATTTCTCGCTGGGGAAGCTAATGTTCAGGGATTTAAACTGTTCAAAATTGAAACAAAATATTGTTCAAATCAAAAAGATATTTTCTTTACTTGTTCTTCTTCAAAAACCTTTTCCTAGTATACTTCATTAAAAATGATATTTTGAAAATTTAATGAAGAAAACTTTGCTGTTTTTGAAATTACAAATAAGGCATTGCCTTATAAAACTAATATTTTTGGTGAAATATATTAGCTGTTACGTGCGGGACAAAATAGTGGTTCCCCCTACTTTTCGCCGACATTTTAAATTTCCTCCCTCCTTAAATGTATCAAAAGATAAGGTTGAAACCGAAAAAATAGGGGGAAAGGAAATTGTGTGTTAGTAAAAAGTAGGGGATACCAAAATAGTGGATTTTCCGTATAATGGTTCTGTTGGAAAAAAAAAGTAGTAATCATAAACTTATGCAGTGACTTTTTTAAAGCCTAGTAAGGTACATTCAAAAAGGAGGGACTAAGAAAGAGAGAAAGATCAGTTTTGTTATCTCACCTGACAACTAAAACGCGCATCCAAGAATACATAGCAAAGATGTAAACTATAAAGAGGTTTTCACTTTCAATTACAATCAAACCTTTGCTTTCAGCAGATTGATTCGAATCGAAAGTACCATAAGTAAAGAAAAGCTGAAAATTTTTACACAAAACGAAAAAGCAAAAAAAAAAGTTGAATGCAATCAAAAGCGGGTCTTCCAGAGAGTTCCTAGATGCTCTGGTTGTGTCAGTGGTATTAGAAAGCTGTCTCTGATTCTTAAAATGTCCCGATTTAGATTTTCAATTTTAATTCGTGTGTTGATTTGACTTGAATTTCAACGAAGTTTCTTTTGATACCTAATTAATTTTAGGTCGGCGATAACCTATATGCAGGAATGGTTGAGATGAGACAACAATTCACATAAGTCGTCCGGTTTTTTTTTTTTTTTAAGTATTATTTTGACGTCTACTGCACAAAATAGAAAAAAAAAAACTGATATTTATCCAATAGTTTTCTTAAAATAATCAACTTAATTAATTTCAATACTTTCAAAGTTTTAATGTTGTATTCTCAAGGTTGCTTTTCTCCTCGCCAACTGCATTTGCGCTAAAAATAAACTGTAGTATTGGTCTTTAAGACGGCAGTTAGCACCAATATTTTTTTCATTTTTGCAATAATGGATGAAACAGCTGTTAGAAAAAAAAATGCTAAATTTCACGCGTGCCCTTCCTCTCCCAAGGGTGATGGCGCAGAGTCCTCTATCCCCACCCCGCACATAACGATAGACCTGAAATGAGATCAAAAATTCTCTTAAATACCCACCCCCTAACATTTTCAACTCCTCATCCTGCGCCACTGCCTCCCCCACCCCACACATGGCCGCCTCTGAACTCGGTTAGTCTAATCGAAAGACTTCCTTTACGCCTATAATGCAAAGATCACTTTGTCTTACAGACGCTGACCTCTTTCACTCTTAGTTACATATCCAATAGATCAATATTTTATTAGTGTGTGCCGACGGATCCTGAAAAAAAATGGTAAAACGAAAACGAAGAAATTTCTTTTTCACGAATTAGTAATTATTTTTGTTCCCAGTGGAAGTAGTTTGATTATTGGACACGCATTGGTCTGTTGAAATATTGGTAGCTACCATTGTGAAGATATACTCAGCTTATATTCGAGGTTTATTACCTTTAACTTTGTTTTCGCTGTAGTTCCGTCTATGGAGTGATAAGTTGTAGCTTTATGAAATGGGATAGTTTCAATTCCCAATATTGTATGCAGCAACGCTGGTAATTTCATGTAAGTAAACATTTGTTTGTTGTTAAATAATTTTTTTCAGACAAAAATCTATCGAAAGCATCTTACAGAAAATGTTTACAATTTAAAAGCAAACATTTTATGTGATTTTTTTTTTTTTTTAATTGAAAAATGAAAACATGTTACCAGAATTTGTAGCGCGAAAACCAAACTCTTCAAGAAATGTTATTGCATGCGTAGAAAATTGTTAATGAGCTTTTATTTTATTATTTAAAAGAAAATCGATTTTCTAAATTTTGTGCAAAATAATGATTTTAATATAATCCTCCTACGCGCTGCTATTTTTTAGCAGCAGATAAAAATAGTTGTTATTGTCACAGGTTCATTTACCTTTGAAAAGCCAAGCAAAATCCTGGAATTCCGAAATGGTTATTTCCTTAAAAATTGTTCATCTTTGCAATTTGTTTGAATATTTCAGTGAATATTAACGCATGGTGTTTATTATTATTATTAACGCAATGTGTTATGCGTTAACAGTGAAGCGTGAAGTTTTTTAGAAAGAGTGATCTAGACTCTACCTAGAACATAGAAGATAATTGTTGAATGATTTATTTTCTAACTAGCTGCGTTGCCCGGCTTTGCCCGGTCTACTTGGAAAATAACAATTGTGTCAAGTGACGTATATTCAACAATCAGGCTTAAATAAAAGAAAAAAAACCCTTCATGCAAAATTTCCCCTCCAAACAATGATGACAGATATTAAAATACTTTTAAGAAATTTAAATGAGACAGATGGATTCAAAAAGCATAACCATGGAAACACAAAGCAAAATAAGTTTAAGAATTGAAAATGAGAAAGATGGAAATAAACAATGGATTCAAAGAGCGTTACCGTGGAAACGCAAAATAAAATGGTTAAAAACTTAAATAGAGAACATATTTTTGAACTTCATTTAATTCGCTTGTAACTTTTTTTCTAATGGAGATAGAGGGTAAACCTTTCGACCGAAGGTCGAGTTAGATCTGGAGTAAAAAAGGCAGCTTTTTCGAAAGGTGTTAAAAAGAAAACTGTGGGACAATTCCTTCGCTTTTTATTGATAGATTTAATGAAGAAAGTAGTGCCTAAATTTCAGCTAAGCCTAAACAAATTCGAGCTAAAAAAGTCAATAACTCGCGCCATAAGTAATTTAGAGCATTGAAACAAATTGCGTAGAACGCGGGAAATTTTACTCTTTCCAACGATATGTAATATTAATTTGTGCAAGTAATTTTTCACTTCTATACTCGGGAATTTATGTGAAACTTGGGCCTAAATTGGAATAAAAAAAGAACTATTCATCGATTTTTTTCGAACTGGCCCGCAAACCTTCTCAGAGCTTAAAGGAACAAATTGTGAAAATTTCAGCGAAATCGGCCGGGTAGTTCTCGAGTTTTGCGAGTTCAAACACACAGACGCTTTTTGGAGACTTCATTTTGTACTATGTAGAGATATGTATCTTACTACGGGTAAGTTTCATCGGTTTTATAATGATGCATAAGCACGGGCAGTTATCTCGTGTTATTTTGTTTCCAATGCCTGTTTGTGATTCGTTTCTGTAAAAATTGATAGAGTAGATCGTAATTATACTTACTTTCCACAAATTACACTATTTTTCTAGGGTAAACCACATCGTGCATTTTTGTTTTTTTTTTTTTTTTTTTCCGTAAAACTTGCTAGGAATTCTTTATTACAAAACAGTTGCTTGTGTCGAAAATTTCGATTTTTCCCCCCCATTTCATTTGAAAAATAATTCGTGCTTTAAGAGTTAAACGAACCGTAACAAAATTTCTATTTTGCGAAATGAAAGAGGGAAGTTTTGCAGATATAATGAAATATTTTAAAAAATCTACTCAAAATGGAAGAAAAAAACCGCAAAATAAATGCTGGACATCGTTATTTCAGAACTAATTTCGCTATTTAACTGTTAATTATGACCATTTATTAAGAACCGTTTTGCTTTTCAACTTCTCGCTTGTCTGACTACGCACCAAACTATCCCAGTGAGATAATTTCTTTCCCCTCTCCCCCTTTTATCTCCCTGCAAAAATACCAAATTGCTCCTATTTAAGCTGCGGCTTCGTCACAAAAAAAAAAAAAAAAAAAAAAAAAATGTCGCATCTCTAAAAATATTTTTAATTACCGCAATCCCATCTCAACTACTGCGAATAGAAGCCATTTTAGCGGAAAATAATTTAAAAAATTTTAAATTGAAGTTGAAGTTTTTTTTTTTTTGTGAAAAAGCTGTTTTATTAACAAGCAACTTTAATGGGCTAAAACGCTATGAAAGTAACGTTTTTATAAACAAAACAGCATATTTTACGATTCAAGATTTTGTGAGTTGGCTGTTTTTATAATGCTGTAGTTGGTTGACAGTTAAAAATATTTAGAAACCGCCAGTGTTGCAATTAGAGGTTGAATATTTGAAGCTTCTACAAGCGTATTTCACGCATTGAAAAATTGGAAAAAAAAAAGCCTTAAAAAATAAATCCAGAGTATGCTCATGATTTGTGATACCTATTCTAAATAATGAAAAATAGCATCATGGAACATGAGGGGAAAATTACCAATTTTAAACAAATCGCATTCAAATGTTTTGTGCTTCTCTAAAAAGCAAATAGTCAAACATTCCAAAGGGGTGGTCCACAAATGAAGCCAAACTTTTTTTCAGCAAATTTGATCCTCCTCCACTTTTTTGCCACAAAGTGGCTAAGTTTAGCTTACTCCCCCTTTCCTCCCTTTGTCACACGTTACGCTGTTTTTCACATGCATTATTCTAATAAGAAATTATATATCCTATCACACTTCTTGTTACCCCTCTCCCTCCTCATCACAAAATGTCACAATTTCACGCACCTCCTCTAAGCTTGACATCAATAATGGACGACCCCGAATGTTAAAATGAAAGTAGTGCTCTTCTCTTCTTTCAATCAGGGGCAACGCGAGCTTACATTTTGGGAGAGCGGAAATTCTCAATTTGCCGAATGAAAATCCAAATTTGGCCGAATGATGATAATTCTGCCGAATAGAACTCCTAATCTTGCCAAATGACGATAATTTTACCAAATGAAATTACAAGTTTCGCCAAATTATGATAATTTTGCCAAATAGAACTCCAACTTTTGCCAAAGGATGATAATTATGCCGAATGGAACTACAAATTTCCGCCAAATGATGATAAATTTATAGAATGAAACTCCAAATTTCGCTGAATGACAATACTTCTGACGAATAGAACTCCAACTTCTGCCGAATAATCGTAATTTGTCCGAAACGTCTGATAAAATTTGTCGAATAAAAACAGTTTTGGAAGCTTACAGTAATCACCAGTGACGTCCCAGTGGGCATTTGCTTTCACTGCTAGCTTCCATTTTATCATTAGAAAGTTAGTTTTTTTTTTTTTTTTTTTTTTTAAGGGAATGGATCATTTTTTTTCGCATATTTTATTCCTGTAAAACACATTTTACACATCTTGGGGGAAAAAAAAACAGTTGCTAAATCTCTGATTGCAAGTTTGAAGTATTTCTTCTTTGATAATGATAGATGAGGAATTCACTTTCAAAACTGATTTTATCCACTTTTGGAAAAAACCTTTTTTTTTTATTTTAAAAAATCTCTAGTATAAGCCTTATGGACCCATGAATTTCTTTCTTCTCGAAGTGGTTATATTTTCAACTGTTAAAAAATACATAAACATCGGTTTTACCACCTAAACGGTGTATATGCATTCCCTTATTTCTCGCCAGGTCTTTTACACCAAAGTGGAACTTATCTCTTATTTACCGATATCCACTCATTCACTTTTATATCAAAAGGCCGCATATCCAAATTTGAATTTCCCATTTCTAATTCAAAAGCAGTTCACAAATAAAATAGCGGAGCGAGGCATTGGCTGAGAATTTTCAATCAAGCACGATACCCGCCGTATTAAGAGATCGCAACACTTTGCGCCTTGTGCAAGTCTGTTATCAGATAGGCAAGGGCGATCTCAAATTATGACTACTAAATTAATATTAAATAATTGATATTACTATTAAATTGTGATTAACTGAAGAATTGTGACTGTTGAATATTTTGTTTCAATTTTAAAGTTTATTTCTGAAGAAAATGCGTGTTTTGTTTTTCTTTTTGCAAAAGTAATGATATCCACCGTTTTAAACTAAAAAGGAATGTATCCAAAATAAAATTGGTAATTTAGGTCTGATAAAATTGTGGAAAAACTCCTAGATTTATGCCACTAGTCACTTGTTATTCTACAAAACATGGTGAAAAATTCGAAATTGTAACAGTTAGTGTTTGTGCGTAAATAGTTTTTTCGATTTGCGAAAAAATATAAAACTGGATATAATCCGTTTTGAAAGTAAACTCCTCATATCTCTTCATTACATGTAGGTATGTATCCATGCATCTATGTGGTTTTTTTTTTTTTTTTTTTATTTTTTTTTTGTCGTTCGACAAAATTGGGGGTATCATTCGGGAAATTGAGAATTCCCCTCCCCAGTTCAACAGTTTTTGGCTCGGGGTGTCCCTGCAAGGTAATTTTTCAAAATGTAAGTCCCCAAAACGCAATATGCAATACAATACAAGTGTGACGACCAGCAACAGGCTGTGGGCCCTATGCTGGTCTAAACTTATTCACCCCCTTGCTCATTACCACCTCTTCCTGTGAGCAGTTCCCAAGATCCTATTTTTTCCTGATTTCCAGGTTAGCCTGAGATTTGAATAGCTTAAAACAATGACCCCTCGTCCTGCTTTCCTTGCAAAAATTCAACTCATTAACATCTTTCATTTTGATAAATTTAAACAACTGAATCATTTCCCCTCTGACTCTCCTCTGCTCCAGGCTATATTTACAAGTCTGGTATCGTAATCTAAATCTAAAAGTCCTCTTACTAGTCTAGTAGCCCTTGTTTGAATACTTTCCAATGCAGAAATATCTTTTTTGAGATAAGGAGACCAAAACTAAACAGCATACTCCAAATGAGGTCTTAACTCCTATATAGGGTGTTTCGTTTTAACCTGCAAGACCTTTTTTGCAACCGTTAGTCCTAGATGTATACTTCTAAATGCAAAAATGTTCAAAATCAGATGCAGAATTAAAATATGGGAAGTTTGAAGTAAAAATAAAAATAAATAAATAAATACAAAATTTAACTTTTTATACGGGCCCCAGGTCTCCTAACTTATATTTAGGGAAATAATCTCCATTGAAAAATAATTCCACTCGCCGCCAATAACATTTTTTGGGGGAAAATATTGTGATTAACAAGTATTTAAAATTACATGTGTGCATAGAGTATGATTTGTCGAATTATTCGAGGTTTTGTAGTGTGTTTTTGCGAACCACGGCATAACATATGCATTTATTTTTGAATAGGAATGAAAAATAAACTTTCTTTTTCTTACTTTGACGACCTGTCATTCTTCTGAAAGAGCGATAAGTTCCAATCTCCTCTTCTGTATGGTCCCATAAAACTTTAAACTGGAATATTTCCTTGAGTTTTGTTCACACAAATGTAGAGATTGTTGTGTTAGTAATAGTTTTCAATGGAGACTATTTCTCTAAATATTAGTTAGGGGACCTGGTGCCCGTATAAAAAACTAAATTCTGTATTTTTGGTTTTTTTTTTTGCTTCAAACTTTCATTATCTTAACTGTGCATATGATTATGAACATTTTTGCAATTGGAAGTATACATCTAGGACTAACGGTTGCGGAAATAAAGGTCTTGCTGGTTAAAACGGAACACCATGTGTAAAGTCAGAAGTAGCTTCTTAAATTTGTTTGAAATTGATCTGTTGATAAACCCAAGCATTCTGTTGGCATTGTTACCTGAAATGCTGCCCTTTTGACTGAACTTGAAATCCTGTTTTATTAAGACACCCATATCAATAATATTTTCTGTCTGACTAATGACCGAACCTTAAATAATCTGCCATGGGCGAGGATATTGAGTTGTCCTTGTTCGCCTCAAAAGAAAAAAAAAAAGAGGGGTGGGGAGGGTGAGGTTCTCATTGTCTCAGTAACCCATCCCCTTTGAATTCGTGCTTATTCAAAGCCTCGTTTACAGTTTTTAGGATTCTTAAGAACTTGACTTACCTCTCCCCGAACGCCTAATTACACCACCACATTTAGTTTTTTGATTCGGTGTAATTGAGTAGCGCTTCGGTGGTTTGATAATTTGCTGTTACTTTCTGTACTTGAAAATGTCAGACTAATTCATGAAAAAGAAGCAAAAAGCAAAAAAGATGTACACAGTGAACGTAAGGAACTATTCAAATTATTTTGTTTGACTCTGGGTTTTCTTCCTATGGATTGAATATTGCTGTCTAAAGCAGAGGTTCTCAAACTTCAGTACTCCGCGAACCCCCTCCGAAAAAATTACCAACTTCGCCCCCCCCCCTCCAGGCGTGCAGAAACAAAAATAGAAAAAAAATACAACCTTTGCTTGAAATTTTGAATATTGACTATTAAATGTAGCCTAGAAAATTTTCGAGGAAAAGTTTTATTAGAAGTAATATCCCAGCTGTAAAAATGTGCCTTGATATTTGCATTTTACTTAATATAGTTTTGTAACAATAGTTTCGTCACTTACACAAAATTAACTAATGTGTAGTGTGTTTACATCCGAGAGTTTCGGGAGAGTGGTGGGGGGGAGACTGCTGCGTCCTGCATGTACTTAAGCACGAACTTTTCTATTCCTTACTAGTGGTACCCGCACGGCTTTGCCCGTAATAGAACAATTAAAAGGTCTTTTAGTTCGCCTATATATTAACAAATAATGTATGGTGAATTTTCTCGCCAATTGGCTTGTACCTATGTTACGGTTCCACGTTATGATAATTTCGTAATTTACTCGTCCATCTTATGATATTTTTGTTCTTAAAATTGGAATAGAAAAAGAACCACATCGAATTTCCGAAAAATCAATTCTAGGTGCACACCCCCATGCTACAAACTAACTTTGTGCCAAATTTCATGAAAATCGGCCGAACGGTCTAGGCGCTATGCGCGTCACAGAGATCCAGACATCCTACAGACATCCAGAGATCCTAAGGACAGAGAGACTTTCAGCTTTATTATTAGTAAAGATAAATGAGCTGTCTTTTTGAGTTAAAATATCGTTACTCGTCCTTAAATCTCAATTATATTAAATGTTTTAGCTGGATAGCACCGCGGACCCCCAGGCATGGCCTCGCGAACCCCCGGGGGTCTGTGGACCACAGTTTGGGGAACTCTGGTCTAAAGCGGTTTTCAGACTTGCTTTCGTATGCTACAAACATAGTTTTGAATTCAGGAATAAAGTATATCTCTAGTGCAAAATTCATTAAGAAGACATATAATAAAGTAAAAGTGATAAGCGTGGCCTTATGACAAGTTTTCTTATCTGAAAGACATATTGCAGAAAGAGCAGTAAAACAGAAACTTTTCTGCTCTCGGGACATCTCCAAAGTGTTACAAATTAGATGTTTAACAGCTATATTATACAAAAGTTAGATGTTAGTATTCTGGTAAGATTTACACCTGAAATTTAATATTTGATTGCAGGCAGAGATAATTTCTTTTCTGTTTTGTGGAAATTTCGCAAAACCGAACGCCCACATGCTTATATTTTTAGTTTTATCTATTCGTACCTTTTATTGCAGCGTGCTTTGATTTCGTGTAGTCACTCTAGAGGGTTCGGCAAAGTAGCGTCTTGATTTCTAAACTCAATAATCCCATTTTGCGCTTTACAATGTTTATTAATTATGCAGGTACGTACTGTATGACTATCGATTACATAGAAAGGCTAATATCCGGTTTATGGGCGGAAATGGACGTATCTATTAGTTTATAGGGATGTTAGTTGGTTTGTTACAGATGTGCACTTTTGCCTCTATTATTTAGTCTCAGTTTTGTAAAAATGAAAATTTACTCACAGCAAAATTTTTTAAATGTAACGTATATTCAATCTATATTCTCACGGCAAAAATTAATTGATTTTATTTCTTCACAGCAAAGTTTGAGCTTACCATTTTGCTTTTAGGTTCCTGAACGAAATGAAAATATTTTCTTTTCCTTTTGTTCTTTCCATGGTAATTATTTTTGCTTTCCCTCATTTTATTTTAGAGAATGCAGTAAATGAATAAGGCACTAGTGACATTATAAAACGCGTGCATCAAAATTCCATCGTTATTTTCCTTTCTCCCCTGCTAGATTCATTCAGATGGAATAGTCCGTACTTGGCAGATTGCCAAATTACATACAATCCGCGGTCAAACAGTATCTAAATTTTGTGTAGTTTTTAAATTAACATTAAGTCCTCGACGTCAGCAATGTTCATACATTGAGGATGCCAATTTCTTGCATTTTTCATGACCCTTACCTTAACTGCAGCGAGTATATTGGCAATTTCTGACTGGATGATGTATTTCATTTCTTGTCGTTTGTGACGCTTGTCATTGTGAAATTTAGTTAGGGAGTAAAATGGAAATTTAGATCGATATTTGAATGAAAACTTTTTCATGAATGCAATGCTACCTTTTCTACTTTTTACTTTATTTTGCATAGTGAAGGAAGTATTGTATTTGCGAGAAAAAAAAATTCCTTAAATTTCGGCCTAAATTTCCATTTTATTCATCCCCGAATGAATGTTGAGTGTTTTTTTTTTCGACCCGACCGCAAGTGCACATATGCCTGAGAACGCTGGTCGGAAACCCGAAATATCCATTTGGACGATCCCCATATGTGCGTATGTATGTACGTACGTATCTCACATAACTGAAAAACTTATGTCGTAGAAAGTTAAAATTCGGTATGTGGACTCCTAGTGGGATCTAGTTGTGCACCTCTCTTTTTGGTTGCATTCGGATGTTCCAAGAGGTCTTTTACAAATATTTGGGGGGAAATCATTGCTAATTTCAATGCCAACTCAAGTGATCTGAAATTTGGCGAACACTTGGTGATATATCGCCAAGTTAGAGACAACTTAGGTGAAAAAATATAATTTTCGAATCTGTTTTCAGTTTGGAGCTATTTCTGGTACTTAGAGGGTTAATCCATTTAATCACGTTAAAATTGCCTAAGTTGGGGGAAATTAATCTCTGTAAAAAGTTTTTTTTTGCATCGGTTCAAAACAAACTAGAGGAGGAAATATTTAAAGTGTTTCCTTTTTTCCTTCAATTATTTATAAAAAAAAACAGGCATTTTTTAACAGATGTAAAATTAAGTAATCTGGTGTCTACAGCGGGTTTGTTTTCACCTTGTACAAGGATGTAATAAATAAATACAAAAAATAATACCAGTTGTAAAAAAAATAACAATAATAATACACGATTTTGAAACATTGTTCTTAAGGCCAATCCACAAGACTGACAGGTACCTTATTAGATAACACGAATTTCGTTTTTTTGATTCACCCGACTGATTGATAATGCACATCCATCACTTTAATTGATAGTTGTTTATTATTATGAATCGAGTTTAGTTGATTATTATTCATTGAAACCTCAACTTTAGCGTAATTTTTATGTATCTACGAGCTATGATAATGAATGTGTTGGTGTAGGGATTAGTTGAGCCAAGGTTGAAGTACAACTTTTAATTTTTACCATGTGGTAACGGTTGCGATCTGTAGAGCTAAAACCCATGGCAATAATTTAATAATCTGACTCTTTCTATAAAATTTAAAGTAACAGCTGTAAAATCTGTACTTCAGAGACAGACTAACATAACTCACATAATCGCTAGTTTGCAGGAGAGCAGAAAAACAGTCGCTTAGTGCATATAAAGGATTGGACTCGCGCAGTTTTAGTACCTTGTATATTGTTGTGTATATATATATATATATATATATATATATATATATATATATATATATATATATATATATATATATATATATATATATATATATAATTTTTATTTATTTATTTTTTGAACTACGTTCATATGTCTCGATGCGAAATAGAATTCTGCATACAATGCACTAATAATATCGGAAATTATTATTATGATTTTTTATATCTTTTTACGGACCATAATAGTCTGGGATAGTCAATAACCGAGTTTTAGGAATATTTCCTCACATTAGCCGCGTTCACAACACACTTTTTAACCCGGTAAATCCCCGTTCTGGCTCCGCAAAAAACAGATTGAAAAATTTTCCGTTTCCATGTAAAAAGAGGTTTCTAATTGTACCAGAGAAAGCGGTTTTTACCCAGCATCCTTAGCGGCTAGTAAACGAACTTGTTTCGCGTAATGCATTCTGGGTAAAAACTCCGCTTTCACTCCAGAAGGAAGCAGGCGGAGAAAAAATCCACATATATCCCGCAAATAACCGGAAGGCGGTGAAAAGCAGGTGTTTTCTGGGGCTGAAAATATCGGTGGAAACGGCCCTATTGAAGAAAAGATCACATATAAACTGGTAGCTAAAATTAAGAGTCCGCAAACAAAGATGTGGCTCAACTCGCAAAATGAAGGTGAAAGCCATTCGGTAATAATCTGTAAACTACCACTATTAATCCAGATCTAAGGCAAAACTACTACCTTGTACTTGTGCCTTTGCCCTGGCTTACGTGCGGTAAATTACGGCGTTTCATTTCTTTGTGCGTCAGCATCTCTATTCCTGACTAGTTGCATTTGAAATATTAAACCGTTTTCGTACGCATCATAGAGTAAAGAAATTACATAGAGAGGCCCCACTGTACTAAGAAATTGAAGCCGGACGTTGCACCGCTGTATCCCAAGATCCGTAGCTTCTTGCTAAGTATTTTAAGATACATCTTGATTCAAAACATTCTATTACTGAATCTCAATTGGTTGTTAATTTGAACTGAGATATTGTTGCAAGTTTAAGAAGCACGTTTTTCAAATTGCATTAAAACATGAAATAAAATGCAAACCAGTCCGCCAGCTACTTGATACGGTCCCTTTGCGAGATGGGTAAAAAAACTATTCTCGCGAAGCGACCCTGTTATCATAACCCGCCTATCATTGCAGCGCTGTATCCCATAATTTCGGCTTCAATTTCATCTCTTTTTCATCATAGACGGGGCCTCTCTAAGTATATTTCTTTACTCTATAGTACGCAGTCACTTTTTTCTGCATCTAATTCACAGATAAAAATGTTGGGTTCGTAAAAAGCTTCGAATTTCGACGAATTTATATCATTTGAGGAGTGCTAAATCTGTTTGACCATTTGTGGCTAATCTCTCCCTCTCTCTCAATGATGTGTGTGTGTGTGTAAATGAACAATTTTTTGTGTCCACTGCAGCCCGAAGCATAAAACTAAACAAAATTTGATGCGCATGAGGAGGTATCCCAGTGTGATTAAGAGTTGATAAGTTTTTTTTTTTCACCAAGCCCTCAAAGGTAGATCGATTTTCTGATTGACACCGTACTTTTTCAACTAGGGCGCGTGACGGTTAGCCAGTGAGGAGTGTTTAACTTATTGATTTGATTATTTTTGGACAAAGATAATTCACCTATGATGCCGTGGTAATGTTAATAGCAGTATCTGCAGAATGAGTTTTCGAGGCATTTGAAGAAACGCGCTTTGGATTCAAAACTAAAAATAAAGAAGTGATGGAAGTATACGTTTCTTTCGCGCTGTGTTCTTAGCGGAGACAAATTAAACAAGCCTGAACAGTAAAGCAAACGAAAGGATGACAAAAATGTGCAAAAGATGAAAAAAATGAAAAATTTGCAGTTACTGCCATTTACCAGCCCACAGCAGTATAGTGTTTTGAAGTTTTTACTTTTGCAGGGTGACAAGAAAAAACTTAGACATACAAGATACATTATTATTTTAATGCTAATGAAACTATTACGACCAAACCTCAACATGAATATGAACACATTATTTCGTCTAATATATTTACAAGTTTTCAAAGTGGCTTCTTTTTGCCTTAATACAGAGCTTTAAACGTCTCAATAAATTTTCGGCTAAGGGCCACAACTCAGTTATTTAAATTTCATCCCATTCTTTGCGTAATGATTTCTTTAGGGATGAAAAAGTTTTATGAGGTTTAGCACACACCCCTCTTGTCTTAGATAGAGCAAACAGAAAAAATCCATTGGGTTCAAATCTGGGAAAAATGGTGGCCATTCTTAAGCTTCAATAAAGCCGGAAAATGTGTCTTGTACCAATTTTGAGTTCCTTTAGCTCTGTGTGTAGGTGCAAAATCCTGTCGGAAGGTCCGTCCGTTTTCCAAGGAACTTTTATGATCAAGGTAAGACACCACTTTCCAAAAACAGTTTGCGATATGTTTTTTCTATTATTAATCTTAATCTCTTGATCAATAAAAACAAGTAGTATTTTCCACACTAGCACATATCCCACCCAAAACCATTACAGATTGGATTATGATGACACCTTCTGAACAATGCAAAAAGTTCTTGGAGATAAGCGTGTGGGCTAAAGCCAGGGGCGTGCACAAGGGGGGAGGGGAGGATACCTGTTGGCTCGGACCCGAGCCTGAAGAAGGTCCGAGATTTTTAAAATGAGGGATGAGATGTATGTATTGACGTAGGGGTAAACAATATGGAGGGGGCTGTAAAAGTCATTTGTGACGAGCTCCAAAACTCCTGTGCACGCCCCTATACTTAACTTCATAAAACTTTGGCATTCCTAAAGAAATCATTAGTCAAAGAATGGATTAAAATATCAGTACGTGAGTTGCGGCCCACAGACAAAAATTTTGAGACACGTTTGAAGCTTTGTGTTAAGGCAAAAGGTAGCCACTTTGGATATTCGTAATTATACTAGACGATGTAACTTATTCATATTTATTTTGAAGATTAGTCATACTGTTTTCGTCAGCATGAAAATTATAATATACCATATGTGTCCAAGTTAAATCGTGTTACCCTGTAACAGTTAAATATTTTTCTCCGGAAAAAAAATATTAGTTGAGCTTTATTTTTGAATTTAAGTTTTTTCATGATATCTCTAACATTTTTGCCGTATTATTTTTCTTTAAAATGAGACGCGAGATCTTCCAGTTTGACGAAGTCTTCGTGCACCCACGAGGTTTGTTTTCTCTTTCAGCTGAATTATCTGTACTTATTATTCTATGATAGTACTCAACAAGCTGCGCATTTAGTTTCATTGAAATCTAATCCATCACCGTCAATGGCATCATACATCATTCTTATGACTGTAATTGACATTTTTCTTTACTTCACTCAATTTCGGTCTGAATTAGACATGAGCCTTTAAAGGTCGCGGAAATGTTTGCCGTCGTCTCCCTTTTGGCAATTTCTTTATTTTTTTAATTATCTTCCTTCATTGAACATTTTCTTAATACAGTACCCGCCACTAATAAAATCACTGGATTATAAAATCAGCCGCTTTTTAAAATCAAATCTGGAAGAACAGAATCATTGCAATAACAAAACATGTTAAAACCATCTTTTTATAAAATCACTATCGCCGTTTTATAAAATCAAACTTTTAAACATCATACGTAAAAATTTGTTAAAGCGCCACCGAGAAATGAAGAAATCGGTTTCAGACGATGAGAATATCTCAGAGTCAAATTTGCCTCTTCACTTTCAATAGATGTCAGAAAAGAGCTTGATAATGTACGAAAAAGAAGAAAATATAATGTTGAACGTTACAAAACACTTTTTAAACTCTCAAACGATATTGAATCTTGGTTCTCCCAATTCTGTTAAGCAAACAACAATGCACCTACATTTTAAGATCCTTGTGCAAATAATTATAAAAAAAATTTACCTCATGTTTAGCTAAAATGATAACTGTATTTTTAAATACTTAAAACAGAAATAAATTAAGTAATTCAATTCATTTTTAGAGTATTTAAACTTAAAAACCTTCCATTTTTTTGAATGCCGGTTAATAAAATCAGCCGCTTTATAAAATCAAATCTCCACAGAACGAATGTGATTTTAATAAGCGGCGGGCTCTGTAATTACTTAGTAACTTTGAGGTCTAACTAATCCCTTATGTTTTAGGCTCAACTCAGCATTGAAATTGAATCTAAGAGCTTCATTTACCCCAAAATGTTTCAAAGAAAATGGAACATCCGTAGTTTTCAAAACGTGAGTAAAATACCAGTACGTACCTCTCTTAAAATTATTGTGTAAGTCATGGATCATTTTGTTGCTTTTGAAAGCCATATTAGATAATCATTATAACTGACAAAAGAAAAAAAACATAAATACGAAAAATTATCAATTTCGTTTACTACTCATGAAAGTAAGAGGATGTAAATGTATCTTTGCGCAGACGAAGAAAAACAACGCCTTCCCTCCTAGAATAACCGGTAGCCAAAATATCACGATATGATTCCATTTAGGTCCATTTTTATACCAAATTTTATGTCAATCTACGAATTACTTTTAGAAATATAGCAGTTCCCATTGACGAGAAAGAACGTTGAAACACGCCACCAAATTTGGACTCATTAGGAAAAACAGTTAATCAGTGCCTCTGCCTTCTGAGGTACACCTGCACATCCAATTTTTGTCTGAATATTTTTATTATTTCTTATAATACAGCAGTCACGCATAATGAAAAAAAAAATGGTACGCACGCCACATACAATTGATTGTTTTATAATTTAAATAAGAATTTTATTGCACAACAAATTACACAAATTGATGTGTTAGTTTTCTGATCTATAGCTACTCTTCACCACATCCGATATTTATATAGCACATGCGCCCCATGTTTTTATTTCCTTTTACAAAAAAAGAAGTATTGTATTCGCGAAAAAAGTTTCACTCAAAATTCGGCCTTAATTTGGCCTTTTCTCGTGACGTCCGTATATACGTATGTAGATATGTGCGTATGTATGTCGCATAATTCAAGAACGATATGTCCTAGAAAGTTGAAATTTGGTACGCAGACTCCTAGTGGAGTCTAGTTGTGCACCTTTCCTTTTAGTTGCATTCGGGTGTTTCTAAAGGGGTATTTTGCCCCTTTTTTTGGGGGGGGGGGATCATTGTTACTTTCGATGTATACTCAAGTGGTGTTATAATTTAGCGGACATTAGGTGATATATCGCCAATCTTTTGGTCGCCAAGTTTGTCGCGAACTTGGCGACAAATTTGGCGATTTTTTTTTAAAATCTGTTTTTTAATTTGGCCACTGGTGGTGATATTTAGAGAGTAAACTATTGAATCATATTAAAATTGCCAATAATGGGAAAATTACATTAATATTGGAGAAAAGGAAGTTATGTGATGCACCACACATCAGCTCGTTTCATTTAAACCATACATGTATTTTGATAGCTATTAAAAATTCACAATAACGAATTTTCCAAACAATCTGTTAGAAGTTCTGAATCTGCAAGGGATTCTAAGCCTACAGGAGGCTTTGAGAAATTTATTTGTACTGAATTGACTGTTTTAAAAAACATAGTTACTTAAAATCAACTTTATTTCAATAATTATTTCCTGTTTTTAATATGTTGTGACGAAAATTTTGCATTCGGCACTCATTGGTGATCTAACTGTTTCGATTTTTTTTTTTTTTTTTTTTTGTCTGACAGTATCATCAGCATGGTCAAAATACATATGCTCTTAGTGTTAGGCGTCGAAAACGAGGGGTCTGGTTGGGGAGGGGGGTAGGGTTAAATTGAGAAAATTGGCAAGATTCCCCTAATCGAAATCTTTCCTGTTCAGAAACTTACGATAAAAGTTCACATATCCGTAATATGCATTGCTTTTTTCTTTTTTAAAATCCTTTTCAATTGATTTTCGCCAAATATCTCCTTGTATTGGTTTCTGCAAAGGTTTGAAGCACGAGCATGATTTGGCTCTAATCGGGTAAAGTACTAATTGTGTCGAGCTCGCGACAGAGAGTGACAGCACCAGATAAAAGGCAATTGAAAGTTTTTCCAACTTTAAATATTATGAAAAAAAAAAATATTTTGGCGAACCGTAATTTTCGAAAAATGAAGATGTCGGTAATTTTGCGAGCTGAATATTACGAATTTTACATGAATGATAAAAATATATTGTCCAAGAATATTTCTCGTGGCTTAAACTTTCGCGATTTCAACAGGCTCGTGAAATTCACGAAAATAAGTGTTATTACAATGGCTGGAGCTTATTTCTACATAGTATAAAATGAAGTCTCCAAAAAGCGTCTGTGTGTTTGAACTCGCAAAACTCGAGAACTACCCGGCCGATTTCGCTGAAATTTTCACAATTTGTTCCTTTAAGCTCTGAGAAGGTTTGCGGGCCAGTTCAAAAAAAAAAAAAAAAAATCGATGAATAGTTCTTTTTTTATTCAAATTTAGGCCCAATTTTCGTGTAAATTCCCGAGTATGGGAGTGAAAAAATACTTGCACATATTAATATTACATACCGTTGGAAAGCGTAGAATTTCCCGCGTTCTACGCAATTTGTTTCAATGCTCTAAATTACTTAAGGCGAGAGTTATTTGCCTTTTTAGCTCGAATTTGTTCAGGTTTAGCTGAAATTTAGGCACTACTTTTTTCATTAAATCTATCAATAAAAAGCGAAGGAATTGTCCCACAGTTTTCTTTTTGACACCATTCGAAAGAGCTGCTTTTTTTTAATTCCAGATCTAACTCGACCTATGATCGAAAGTTTAACCCTCTATCTCCATTAGAAAAAAAGTTACAACCGAATTAAATTAAGTTCAAAAATCTGTTCTCTATTCTAGTTTTTAACCATTTTATTTTGCGTTTCTACGGTAACGCTTTTTGAATCCATTGCTCATTTCCATCTTTCTCATTTTCAATTTTTAAACTAATTTTATTTTGTGTTTCCATGGTTACGCTTTTTAAATCCATCTTTCACATTTTTTTTTAAATTTCTTAAAAGTATTTTAATATCTGTCGTCATTGTTTGGAGGGGAAATTTTTCATGATGTTTTTTTTCTTTTATTTATGCCTGGTTGTTGAATATACGTCACTTGACACAATTTTTGTTTTCAAAGTAGACCGGGCAAAGCCGGGCAACGCAGCGAGTTTTGTTATATTTAAAATTCGTTGTTGACTACAATTATTCTTAACAATAAATTGTATTAGATGAAGTACAGCCTTTCAACAATTTCGTTAGGATTTTTAAAAATCAACTATCCAAGCGATCCAATCGTCACCCGTTTTTTGAACAAACATATTACCTTGGGTATTTTTTTTTGGGGGGGGGGGACTTTTCAATGATACCAAATATAGAGCGATATAATGTCTTTTGTATGAAATTTATTATGCAATGTTATGGTTTTAAAATTAAATTTCGAACACTTTAGCAACTCATATTATTGCATTGTAATTTGATTCTAACTAATGTTCAAATTTCAAGTCTCTATTTCATCATGAAGTTGGTAAAAAAATCAACCACTAGATTTTGCCCGTAAAGACACACACCAAACTAAGCTAATAAAAGTACATAATAAAATAGTTCATTTTCGGAACTTTCAAACTTTGAAATAAAAATAAATATAAAATCACCTATTTAAAGCTACATTTTTACTCTTTATTTTTTAATGACTGATTTAGCTCACAAGTAAATAGCTTTTGAGATATGAAACGAAAACTGAAATAATGTAAAGTGTATAGCTTTCGTGTGAGCTCCTGGAACAAGAAAGAGCGTGGCTTCATTGTAAACTATTGGATTAAAAATAGTCTAAGTTAATCTCAAACCTTTCCCAACCCTGCGCTTTCAGTTTTCCGATGCTGAAGCATGTAGATAATCACAAATATGTCTGATAAGTGGTAATTCACAATACATATATTGTGCACATGACACATATGAGAAAACAGCGAAGCTCAGTTCTAACAGAAAATATAATTATTCCAGACTCATCTGTACAGCATTGAAGGTGATAATATCTTGGTTTATTTGCAAGTTCTGACGATTATGTCGATTTCTTTCATCAGCAATAATGTTAAAAAAAATTCCTGCTACACTGTTGGAATTTAAAAAGGAATGACACAAGTTATCGAGGTTATCTTAAAGGTTAATAAAACATCGAAGAAATACCTGCAGGTTTATTTTTTTTAGAATAATCTTTCCGAATGGCTTTATTTACCTTTTAAAAGACTAAAACAACATCTGAAAGCCTTGTGGGTGCTCACATTATTCAAACGACCTTCAGGTCGCGTACATGGACGGATATCTCGATGTGGTTTAAACGTCGCACATCGTAAATATCAGTTTTTTTTTTAGTTGATCGATGTTTTTTACTGATAAAGCTATATACTAGTTTGCGGCTAAAGAAGAAACGAGCTAGGTGTTTTAAGATCTAATGCTCGGGGTTCCAATAATATATTATTTTTTTTAGAGAAAGAAAGAATCTGGTACAAGTGCAGTTAGTGGTGTGATTTGATTTTAAAAATTCATTATATAAAAGGTTTTTTGGAAAACCAAGACTCCTGTCCGATCTTTGGTTAATACATGTTGCCATTAAATAGGGGTTCTTAAACTTTTCCAATTCGCGGCACTCTTTAAAATATTACCATTTTCTCACGGCAGGCACCCTAGTCTTTACCTATTACATTATACACATTAACACCTTCACGGCATCCCTCGCCTCCCCCTGCGGCACCCACTTTGGAAACTCCTTCCTTAAACACCTTTTGCCGCAATGAAAAAAAAAAACCCTTCAACTTTAAGACTGCCAGAACCGGCATGGCTATTTGATTACTTAAGGATAACATAACGCCACCTATGTTCATTAAGGCTAAACAAAAGCAAACCTTAAAGACATGTTGAAATAAAAATCCACATCTCATGTTCCAAGCAGCTACTCTCTAGAATCATTTTACCAATATCAAATTACTGACCCGTTTTGCTACAACGTCTTCTTTTTGGATAACGTTTTCATTTTTTGTTCTTATTTCTGATTTTGAATGAGTCAAGCTATATTTTTAATGCAAATGGTTCGTTTCTTTTCTAAAGAGCAATTACGATTAGATATTTCTTTTTAGGAAAAATCTTGCAAAAATGTACGTCTTCGGATTCACATTTCATCTTTTATTTACTACTCAAACAACGAGCCAAGTAACTGATCTAACAATAAGTATTAATTTTTTGAATAAACTGGTTGGGAGGAAGGAAGGTTTGTCCTTTCGAGTTTTTTCAGGGTGATTGGGGGAGGGGCAAGGGGTGCATATTCAATGCAAGTTCAATTGGAAAACGACAGAAACCATGCTCCCCTTTTTGTAAAAAGATTTAGTTTTAAAAGCCAAAGGGAGAATTCACCTGTACCTTGACCCCCCAGTGGCGTCCATAGAGAAGGGGTGAAGTAGGTGTAGGGACGTCGGGGTTAACAATATGGAGGGGGCCCGTAAAAGCCATCTGTGACGGGCCCCAAAATTTCTGTGCACACCCCTGCTGACCCCCCTCCCCCCAAATGACGATCCTGAAGGATGGCAATGACAAAAAAATTCCTTGTCATAAGCCTATGCAAAATATAAATTGCAAACCAACGTTCTTAAAATACATGCACTAACATGTTTAAAAGTCAAGAAAATGTGCGGTCCCATTGAAAGGTTATCGTAAAAGTCTTATCAAAGTACGAAGTTACAAAACTTACAAGGAAAATGAAAAAGTACGATTACCTTTAAATTTCCTCTGTCCAATAAATAGAGGCAATAAAAGGAACTGGCCAATACACTTTCTTCGATAAATATTTAGAGTAAAGTACGGGGCTAACAAAGCAACTTCCTTTACGGGGAGAAATATTTAGAGTAAAATAAGGAGCTAACAGAGCAACTTCCTTTTTACTTCCTTCTACAAAAAAAGGAAGTATTGTATTCGCAAAAAAGCTTTCATACAAGAATTGGCCCTAATTTCCATTTTTCTCGACCCCGAAAGAATGTTGAGGGTTTTTTTTCGACCCGACCACACGTGGATATATGCCTAAGAACGTACAGACACCCGAAATACCCATTTTGACAATCCCCGAGTTAATTACAACGAGTTTTCTCGTTACGTCCGTATGTATGTATGTGCGTATGTACGTTTGTATCTCGCATAACTCAAAACCGGTATGTCCTAGAAGGTTGATATTTGGTACGTAGACTCCCAGTGGGATCTAGTTGTTCCCTTTTGGTTGCATTCGGATGTTCCTAAGGGGATCTTTTACACCTTTTTGGGGGGAAATCACTTTTAATTCCAATGCTAACTCAAGTGGTGTTATAATTTGTCAAACACTTGGCAATACATCGCCAAGCTTTTGGCCGCCAAGTTTTGTCGCCAACGTGATGAAAAATTTGGCGATTTTTTTTTAATATTTAAATTGGGTTTTAATTCGGCCAATGTTGGTGATATTTAAAGAGTTAACCACTGAATCACATTAAAATTGCCAATAACGGGGAAATAAATGTGTGTAAAGTTTTTTTTTTTTTTTTTTTTGCTTCAGTTCGCAAGAAACTAGGGGTGAAAATATTTATTGTTCCCTTACTTACTCCAAGGCGCTATTATCATTAAATTGGAGTAAAAGAAAGTCATGTGATGCCCACATCAGCTCGTTTGCGACAAATATTTAGAGATAATACTAGGACCTAACCAATAAACTTTCTTGAGAGAAAATCTGATAAGCAAATCAAGTCCTTTTTTAGATAAATAAATAAATAACGCCTGCCTTTTCCAATGAATTTTAACAAATATTTTCAGATAACACTTTTAGCAAACCAATAAACTATTTGTTATTTTTTATTCGCGAAGGTATATGCTAAACGCTTCGTATTATGTTCTTTAACTTACGTGCCGAGGTCAAGCATAGAAAGAATTCACAAAGCAATTTATTTTTGAAGAATGTAACTGCCATTCTCTCCCCCCCCCCCTCCTACCACTTTTCTTGCTTTTCTGATTTTGTTTATTCTCGCAATTTCTTCTCGTAGCTATCGAAATGATTCTTAAACTAAGTTCAATTATTCATTGTTGAAGTCCTTTCAGTTCTTTTAAGGGGAGTCAGTACCCCTATACCGTCAATGTTAATTTTTTCACAGGTTCATGCACCTTTTTGTTTTTTTTTTTTGAAAATCTATTAAAGATACAATTATGAAATTTTTTCTGTTCCTTAAGTTCTCTTTTCTCTATACTGAAGTAACATTTTACAGAAAGAAAGCTTAGTGTTTTTTTTTTTTTTTTAATTCTAATGTATAAGCCACTGTATTTGTTCCAAAAAATGTCATTTTGCAGCACAAAACACTCTATATAAAAAATATTTTTCAATATGAGAAAAAAATCTACTTCAGTATATGCAATTAGATGTATGGAATAGGTGGTAAAAATTACAAAGCCTAACTCAATTTAGTTTCTGAGAAAAAGGAACATTTAGTTTCAAAAATACCATTTCGAGATATTGCGGTTTAAAGGAGAAAACCATACCTCGTCAAAATAGGTTTTACATTTTTTAAAGTTTATTTTAATTTACTTCTAATATGAGCACGATCAAGAAGTACCATTAAAAAGGTATCATTAAGAAGGCATTGAAATGGAGGTTCAAAAGATATAAAAATCAAAAAATCGAATTTTTAAAAGTATTTAGGGTACTGACTCGCCTTAATATTTAGTAACTAGCAAAAAAGGAAGCACATTTTTATTACTTTTAGATGGTCATAAGCTATTTCCCAACAATTTACTTTCTTTTACATCAATAAATGTGTCATTAGGGAATGTCATTTGCGACGAAAAAAAGATAGAAGATTCTTCAATTTGAATCTCTTATAATAATCATATTACCATTCATGCAACATTTATGCATGCTTCTTTTTGAATTTTCGAGCCTTAGTTCATGATTTGCTCGTACTTTTTAGAAAAGACTTTTATTTAATTACGCAAAGATTTCATGAATAGACTAGAAGAATAAGGTACAGGTCCTTCGTTAACTTAACTAAATATTTCGCTGCATAAGAACAAAAGACGGGCTGAAGTAATAGCTCTAAATTAGTGGACATGAAGAAGCCTGCAACGAAGTAAAGAAATAATAACCGTTCGCGTAGTTAATTAATATTTCGTTTCTTTAGCTTGTAAATATTTATCAAAATACTAATTTATTTTCCTGCATGATGATTCAAAAAATCAGAACCTGATTTAAAATTATTTTCATTTTGCTTGCTAAAAGTCCATGTTTCTGTAATTAATTTTCATTCTTTGAAAGAATGTAAAGAACCGGAACTTCATCAAATTATCCGGACTATCCACTGCGAGTCTTAATTTTGAAAGAACTTTCGCGGGTTCAAATTTTTCACACACCTTAATGGTATTTAAAGTTCTTCTTTCAGATTGGTGAAAACTAGAATTGAGCAAGAAAATTGTCAAGCAAGGGAAATTGAAAGCTATAAATAAAATGGCGTACCAACCTCTCTTTAACAGGATTATTTTCTTTCGGCTTTATTAATCTTTTCACGCAAATTAAAAGAGTAAAATGTTATTAAAAAGACGAAGATTTTAATGTAAAGTGCTTGCAAAATTTTACTAGTTCTGCTTTTAATGCGAGTTTTTCAGTCATTAATAACTTTTTCTATCAAACTTTTCAACTAATTCCTTTATTACAGGCGTATGTGTGTGTCCCACAGAGCGCAATGTTAATTTGGTCTTTCATCCAATAGCAGATACCTTTCCGTGCTTCACTTTTTTAATTACTTAGTAAAAAAATATATTGCCTTTTGCATAACAAAGTGTTATGATATCTAATATGATACTAAATCTTATTTATTCTTGTTATTAATAGTAACTTTATTCCCAAAAACTATATGGCTATATTAGTTGGATTTTATTGACTTAGACCCATGCGTCAAAAAAGTCATTAGGGAGGAAGGAGGTAAGGAGAAATAAAAAAAATCAAGCCTCCCTTCTTCCTCCAGACGAGAGAAAATCTTATAGGTTTCGAAATATTTGTCTCTTTTGTTGTATTTTGCATAGGGATTAAACATCATTTTGGATCTCCCTTAATTAACCTTATGAACAAATACCGTTTCTTGATTTTATTCTAAAAAGAGGTAATCTACATCTTTAAGATTATACAGGGTGTTCCGTTTTAACCTGCAAGACCTTTATTTTCGCAACCGCTAGACCTACATGTATACTTCCAATTGCAAACATGTTAAAAATCAGCCGCAGAGTTAAGATAGCGAAAGTTTGAAGTAAAAATTATTCAAAAGATACAAAATTTAACTTTTTAAACGGGCCCCAGGTCCCCCAACTTTTACCTAGGGAAATAATCCCCATTGAAAACTACTACTGACACAAAAAAAACTTGACATTTGTGCGGCCAAAACGCAAGGAGATATTCCATTTCAAAGTTTTAAGGGACCATAAAGAAGATGAGATTGGAAATTATCGCCCTTTCAGAAGAATTACAAATTACATGTCGTCAAAGTAAGAGAAACGATTTACTTATATTTTTCATTGCTATTCAAAAACAAATGCAAATGATATGCAGTGATATGCAAAAATACACTAGAAAAACTCGAACAATTTGAAAAACCGCACTCTATGCACACACAGAATTTTAAACTCTTGTTAATTGCTATATTTTCCCTCAAAAGGTGTTATTGACAGCGAGTGAAAAGTGGAGTAAGTCACAAAACGCTGTGTTTCATATCTCGGTGAATATTGGTCGTACTAATTTCAAACCTTTTGTGTCAGTAATAGTTTTCAATGGAGATTATTTCCCTAAATATTAGTTGGGGGACCTGGGGCCCGTATAAAAAGTTTTATTTTGTATTGTTTGACTTATTTTTATTTTCACTTCAAACTTTCACTATCTTCTCTGCAACTGATTTTGAACATTTTTGCAAATGGAAGTATACATCTGGGACTAACGGTTGCGAAAATAATGGTCTTGCAGGTTAAAATGGATCACCCTGTATAGATCAAAATGATTGTTACAAACTTCTTTTTTTTATTTTGATTAATGAAGTACATCTTATTTCCAGAGTTTGTTAATTCTTAAGTTAGCGAAAAATATGAAGCTAAGCTTCTGTTTTTAAATCATAAAAATTAAATCCTCAACTTTTACAATCAAAATATATATACTTCCGGGACATAATGGTTTTATTAACTTAATTAAATCTACGGAAAAGTCTCCAGAGATTAAAAACAGATGTTTCAATGTGTAACTGGATTATATTTGACTTCAATGAAGCATATTTTACTGAAATATAACTTGGAAACATTTCAAAATGAAATAATTCCCATATGTTCTTTTAAGTTTTAATATCAAACTCATATCGTGTTTCAAGTTATTAAAATATATTCCTGCATTTATATTAATTTTCAAAAAGCGATCGCTTGTATATTGTTAATAATGTATCGTTATGTATATTTTATGATTCAGATTTTGTGCATGATTTAGTAGAACTAAATTTTATTGTAACGCATTATGGCTAGTTGTCATTATATTACATGTAATTACTCAAATATGATTTTGATTAATGAGGAGAATACTTTCTTAAATGACAAATTTGTCTAGAATTTTAAATGCACATTAAAAAATGGAGAAATTATTTTTTTTTCTTATATAGTACTTTAGAATATGATAAACGACTCACATTTTCTGCAAGTAAAAGTGAGTTAATTATTTTTATACTAGAAAATCGCCCATCAATGTATGACGGGTGAAAATTGCTCGTGCATTTAAACGAAGCCATCATCTGTTTGGTGATGTTTTGATAGTCAAAATTGTAACCTTAACTCCATTGGATTAACCCTAAAGCCCAGTAGTTAGTGTTCATTGTTGTCCTTTTTATCGTTTCTTCATTTCCCTGAAATGACACAATCTTACCAGTAAAACAGTTAAGTTACGGATCGAGTTCAGCCTTCTCACAATAAAACCTTTCCCTACATGTTAAACATGATCAAAACATATGAACGAATTATTACGCAGTGGCGCGAGTTTCATTAATGAAACTCGCGGGTTACTCGATCATTGGCTATTATATACAGGGTGTTTCGTTTTACCCTTCAAAACCTTTATTTTCGTAACCGTTAGTTTATATGTATACTTCCAATTGCAAAAATGTTCAAAATCAGGTGCAGAGTTAAGATATTGAATGTTTGAAACAAAAATAAAAATTAGTCAAAAAATACAAAATTTAATTTTTATATAGGCCCTAGATCCCCTAACTAACATTAAGAAATAATCTCCATTGAAAACTGTTACTGACACAAAACACTTGACATTTGTGAGACCAAAATTCAAGGAGATGGAGTCGAGTCCCGACTTACGCAAGGGATGCGTTCCAAGACTCCTCCCGTAAGTTGAAATTTCGCGTTGTGGAAAAATATATGCATACAAATTTTTTAAAGATTACCAAATACTTTTAGTCACTTATAAACACCCCTCAAAATGCTCTAAAGCATTCCTTAACCATTACAGTTTCTTCCATAAAGAACTGAATTTTTACTGTATTTAAAAAATAAACTGTTATTCAACACGAAATACTTAAGATGCACAAAAGGAATGACCAATGGGAATAAAAGATATAAAATAAAACAACACGGTACGCACTGCATGCAGTAAAATTAAAATGATGCACAAAATAGTATTGTGCAGTAGATACAGTAACAATATTTACGAGTTAAAAAATGAGGATACTAGTCATGATTTATGCTCCAAGATCAGATCGTTATTCTTATCTAATACATTTTTAAATACACTTCACCTTTTATTTAAAACGTTTCAATTCGTAGTTACATCTCCTCTACCAGATCTTTTTTTTTAATCCACAATGCATAGCTTCCATTTTCATAATTTTTACTTTGCTAGACTGCTCTGCAAGCTTCAAAATTGAAACTAAGTTCTAAACTTTTACGGACATCTTTTTGTTTTGACTTTTAATTGTACATATGGAAGATTCACTCATACTTATTGTCACGCTACATTCGACGTTTTGTAATTGTTCAAGCATATCGAGAATGTTAGCCTTTTTAAATTTTTTTATCAGAAACTTTCTTTTTCTTTACATTTTCAAACTTTAGATGAAGGTGACACTAAGGTGCTATTATGGTTATTTTATGCACTAGACTAGTTTGGCGTGGGAACTTTGGCTGCCAGTGATGCTCAAAGAAACGTAATAACATTCACGAAGTCAATATTTAGTAGCCAATAACGAAGCTGATTCTTCCTTCTAAATAAATTCATGTTGTGGGCGAAAAATTCGCGTTAGCTCTAAAACTCGTTACTCGTGAAAAATTCGCGTTATAGCCATTTCGCGTAAGTCGGATCGCGTTGTAGCGGGAGTCGACTGTATTCCACTTCAAAGTTTTAAAGGACCATACAGACCATGAGATTGGAACTTATCGCCCTTTCAGAAAAATGACAGGTAGTTAAATAAAAACAAGGTATTTATGTATATTTTTCAAGGCTATTCAACAATAAATGCTAATGTTATGCCGTGATACGCAAAAACACATTAAAAACACACTAAATTTAAAAAACCACACTCTCACATATAATTTTAAACGCATGTTAATCACTATATTTCCCCCCAAAAGGTGTTATTGACGGCGAGTGAAAAGTGGTGTAAGTCACAAAACGCTGCGTTTTATATCTCAGTGAATATTGGTCGTACTAATTTCAAACTTTTTGGATTGAAATTATTTTTCAATGGAGATTATTTCCTTAAAGATATGTTAGGGACCTGGGGCCCGTATAAAAAGTTAAAATTTGCATTTTTTGACTCATTTTTATTAGGACTCGACCGATGCATCGGCCAGGCCGATGCATCGGCGCCGATGGTTCAACAATTTAGCCATCGGCATCAGCATCGGCGGCCGATGCTAACTTGCAGGAAACATCGGCCCATCGGCCTTAAAAAACATCAGAAAGCCGATGGAATTGGCCGATGTTTTTGAAAAATAAGGACCTTAGTTGTTTTACTTTTTAATACAAAGTAAAGGGAGTTATTGTTTTCATAACAAATTGTTTACTTAAATTTCAGTATAAATTTCTATTTTAGTCACCCCTGAAAGAGTTTTTAATACTGCATTCAGGTACCAAACATGTTAATTATTGCGTTGTTTCTTGCGGCTGGATGTACGTATGTATCTCTCATAAGTCATAACTCAAAAATGGTAAGCTGTAGAAGGCTAAATTTTCGCATATGGGGTGTGCGTACGTTCCAGTTGTGCACTTCCCTTTTTGTTTTCGATCGGGTGTTCTAAAAAGCCTATTTACTCATTTTTTGTGGCTATTAACTACTTATTTCAATGAAAAACTGATATAGCGTCTCAGACTGACGATCATTTGGTGATATATTGCCGAATTTGAGACAATGGAAACAAATATGAGATGGCGAAACCGGTTTTGTTTCACTTTGTTAGATTCCCGTTAAACCGGCGGTAATTTTTAATTTTTCGATATTTGCAACATTAATCACAGTAATGCAGTCTTTTCTGTATTTCTACAGCGGAGCTACAAGTTTGGGGCCCGTCGAAATACCTTTTTGGGGTCCTATTTCTCTATCACAGAAGTTCTAAAACAATTATCGTGAGCATTTTTGAAACTTCTACGGTGACCCTATGGTTATGGGCCTCTCGCGCAATTGCAACATTTGCTAAATTTTAAATCCGCCACTGCACGTCAAAACAAACTCGGGTGCAAGTTTTAAAAGGGTTTTTCTGCTCAATGTTTATGATTGTTTTGAACTCTATTTTTATGACTATTTTTTGTATTTCCGAGAACACTTGCGTGCTCCTCCTCTCACTTCCTCAATTTCTGAAATTAAACTCTAGTTGTACTTCTTCTTAGTTGTTTAAAACTAACACCATTCATAAAATTAGAGTTTTTTTTTTCAAGCTTTATCTATTGTTTAGGAAGAATTTAGAGCATTAATGTAAGAAATTGATTAAAGACGTTTTGAATAGTGACATAATTCGGAAATCAAAGGGACTTTTGAATTTTTTCTTCGGAAATGCTGAAGTAGATTCAGAATCTCTTCCGAGGTTTTGGTGGTAGCGGTTCTGTACTAATAAAATGATCTTTCCTATCCCTGACAATCTTATCAATTTATTTCTGTTAGATTTTTTTGAGCAATCGCGATTGCTTATTGTTCTCATTTGATTGTCCTTGACGTTAGGCTGATTTTATTTCCCCCTCCCCCGCCTCCCTCTGCCGTACTCCCGCCCATCGTCCTCCGCAGGCACGGCTCCTCCGGTCCTGAGCAATGTCCCTCGAAATCCGCTCCTCCTGGTCGGTGACATCCATGTCCTACACACGCTCATATACACACATACACACACACACGCGCGCGCCTATATCCATACACAAGTCTATGCACACACAAGCTTACACATGCACAAGCAAATACACACACACACAGACAGAGACATACACGCCTACGTGTGTGCACAGGTCTACGCACACACAAGCCTACACACACACACAACTATACACACGTAAACGCCCAGGAGAAGGGCAGGTTTGGGGGGAAAGGAGCAGTTTCTAGAAACAATAACTCCAATGAGTAGGGTCCTGTCGCAACTCGTGATTGCGAAAAATATAATTTGAATTAAAAATATTAGAACTCAAATTAATTTTTTTAAAACTTTTTTTTTTGCCATCGGCCAACGGCATCGGCCATTTGGACGAAAACTATCGGCCATCGGCCATCTTTGAACAATCGGCCAACAATCGGCATCGGCCCATCGGCCAAAAAATGCCATCGGTCGAGCCCTAATTTTTATTTTCACTTCAAACTTTCAATATCTTAACCCTGCATCTGATTTTGAAGATTTTTGCAATTAGAAGTATATATCTAGGACTAACGGTTGTGAAAATAAAGGTCTTGCAGGTTAAAACGGATCACCCTGTATAATAGGCACCACTGGCCAAGACTGTAATGCGTTTGCAAAAGGTAAAACAAGGTTCAAGCACTGAAAGGTTCTCTATTAAAAAATCCTTTTCTTGGAACGCGATCCGACGACACTCAACGATTTTAGTACATTTTGTCCTACTGTCTGTTTTCTATGTACTATTTTGGAAATAAAGGTGTCAAGGCCTGGACTGATTTATCCTCTTACTCTTCCCCCTCGAGGTGTCACGTAAAATGAGTATCATTAATATCGTTGTCAACAGTCATTTTCTTAGACTTTCTCAAAAAATAAATAAATAAATAAAAACAGTTAAAAAAATGCTAACGAATTTTAGAATTAATCTTTAGAAGTCAAATCATGCAATTCTTTATGCAGCAAACAGTGCGTCTCAAACTGTAACTTTTACCTTCGTAGCTTTTATCAATGGAGTGACACGTTAATAAATCAAAGCTCTTAAGTACCAGCAGATGACGCTATAATCAAGTCACTGGAAAACTTTAAATGAATATTTCCCGGAGATAAATTTGATAATGCCAGGATAAAGAGAGTAAAACTTCTTCATTGAACAATTACAAAGTAATTGGCTCAAAGACGCAAGCTGTTCAACTGAAAATCGAATTTTTACGCATGATTGAAAATATTGATGCGTTTGGGGCACAACAGTGCCATTTTCTGAGGCAATCTAATTTTTTTTTCGCTTTGTCTTAAAGATTAATTGCTTTTGCAGCCTACTCCTCAGGTTGCGCATCTACATGCAACTAAGAAATCTTCTTAGAAAGTTATAAATAGTTTTTATTCTGAGCACAAGTGAATAAAGTAGATCAATATTTAAATTTTGAGAAAGTAGGAAATTTGTATCTCTAAAAGATTAATTTGATTGTTTTTTCGTCGGAGTTGACAAATACTTCAGAGTATTTAAAAATTGTATTTTTCACACTTTAAAACTGTTATAGAAGTACTGAAAATAAATTTATCCAACATGAAATGACTTAATGTTCCTTCTTAATCAATGCGAAGTTATTTAAGTTATAGCTGGTTATTAGAGAGAACTCGTTTTTTGGACTCAAAATTTCAAGTTAGTAAAAAGTTGCTTCTACAGACCCACATGTTCCTTTAAAATAAACAATATTTTGATTTCCAATAAGAAGCCTAAAATTCATAAATTTCATCAATCATTTTTTCTATATATTTAACCCGTTTCCGGCCAAAGGTGCGTATACGCACCATTTCAGTAAAGAATTTTTAATTAACGCTGTTTCGTATATTTTTTTACAAATTTAATTTTTATGCTATTCTAAAAGGTTTTGAAGGCATCTATAAAATAATAGTAATTCATTTGGAGCAAGCACTTTCTTTAGAGAAAATTTCAAAATATGCTTGTTTTTTACCTTGAAACGTCGACTGTCAAATTCAACTTTTTGAAATTATATAATTAATCCACTTGAGATTAATCACACGTTCTTATGGTGGGTTAAAGTTGTAAATTCTATAGATAAAATAAAAATAATGTCATGAAAAATCTTATAAATCGTTATTCAAATTTAATGGTGCGTGAACGCACCATTGGCCGAATGCATGAACAATAAGCAAAAATTAAAAACCTAGTTTTTATGCAGGGAATCGTACGTTTTTTTTTTTTTTTTTTTTTGCAAATTGTTGTTATTTCATTTAAAGTTGTCTAATAGATGTATCCTAATAGATATCTCTATTTTTTTTAATAGTCACGGTTTCCAATTTTCTGCAACCGACCTGAAAATATTTTGAAAATATTTTTAGGCATACTAATTTTTTCTGGATACCATTATCTTCCCCAAGTAGATATGTACTGGTCTTTAGATGAGGATATAGGACTGCCGAAAATTTTCTTCGAACAAAATAAAAATAACTTCGAATACGATGTACAAATACGTTGTACATACGCCCACTAAAAGTCATAGAGAGTTTATGAATTTTCAAGTTTGAAAAATACTGCTTTTATGTTTTGCAAGAAGTTCTTAAAAAAAAAATCCACTTACGTTCCCAAAACTTTAAATTATTGTTTCGAAATTAACAAACTAACTAAAAACACTTTTGCAAACAAATAGTCTAACTTTCTAAAATCTGTGTAACTATTGCATCGTGACTAATTTGAAGTGATTGCAAAACCATGAGTCATTAAAATAAATTATGTATGTCAAATGTCTTTACATAACTATTCCAGTTTTTCATGCGTCTAAACATGGAAAAAAAGGTTTGATAAATATTACTAAGACGAGTTATAATTTCATTTTGACTATTTGTGAAACATGAAATATTCCTTTGGGTATCGCTTTAAACCTGTTATTATGCCGGCCGTTTGTAACCCTGAATTTGCTGTAATACATATTTATGAATAAGCAGCATTCATGAATACAAAGAGGGGCAAACTCGAATGTTATGCCAAAATTTTGAATAAAAAAATTTAAATGCACGCATTAAATCAATTGAAGAATGATTTCTAAGAGCAGTTAGGAGTCATTATCGCTTCCTAAATGCGATAAATCCGGTCATTAGAGTTTACAATTTATGTTAAAAAAAAATGTGGCGACATAAATTACAACAGGTCTGCTTGATTTAAAAAAAAAAAAAAAAACGCAAAGCCATAAATGTCTGAGCAAAGAATAATGGATTTTTTTAGTTATAGAAAAAAAAATGCATGCTCGAATTAGCTAACCAGTTTAAAAATGACTATGCAGCAAAGCGATGAAATAAAAAAAAAAAAAACATATTTGAGGCACTGAGAAGCAAAGGGATGCAAGTGGCAAAATTTAAAATTTATAGACAACCAGTTCAAATGGTAGGTGAACTTCTTCTTTGCCTTGGTGCAAGAAAGAGTACTAGTAGCCCTGGTATTTACTATTATACAGCATGATTTAGAAAATTTTTCAATAAAAGCCTACCTAGGACCTTATTTTTAAATGCGTTTTACGCAAAACGTGAAAATATCCATTTACATCCATTTGCTTCTTACTGCCTCATTTGGAAAACAACATGCCCGCTATTTCAAACACTTTTCTGGGGGGAGGATTCCCCCCTAGGAGAGAGAAGCAAAATTTTAGTTGCTGCTGCTCCAGATCCTAAAACGTATTGGTACGGATTGGTACAAAAAAAAAAAAGAAAAGAAAAAAAAACTACTGGTATGTTTTATGCTCGAATGCTCAGTTGGACTTAGATTTTTTTTAATTTTTTTTTAAGGAATTAAAAAAAATAAAGTTAAAAAAAACTAGATTACTACACACTAGCATAGGTTTTGTCATATCTTTTCATCCATCAGTTAATTTATTTTGCTTTGAAAAAGGATATCCTTGTAACGCCGAAGCACGTGTCGGCAGTAATCTGCCGTTATTTTGTATTTTATGTTTCAACACAAAAGCATTTATTAAACTTATATATAGGATTATATGAAGCTAAAGCTATAAAACTTTGTAAAATTGACACTCCTTCGAAAAAAGAAGGCTTGCTTAGTTAATTTAAACAAGTCTTAAATTATATATAGAAAAGGGTTTGTTACCGAAACGTACTGTTACATGTTTCTGTTGTTACGTGAAACTGTAAACGTTCTGTAAGTTTAGAAGTTATGTACTTCGCGGTAATTACGGTAGAGTCATTATCAAAAAGGGCATTATCAGCATGTTTCTCAACCAGTGTACTTAATACGATATGAGAGAAAGGTTTCACATACTTCACTCAGTCAGCTATTGTTTTTTTAATGAGGTTCTGAATGTTGGGGATTGTAGAATTATAAACTCATTATATGCTAACGGAGCGTGTATCTTTTATGAGCGACAATACGGTAGAATATAGAAATCTAATTTTGTGAAAAAGTTTAGTAGATTATATTGCAGCAAAACAAGAAAATTTCTCGTCAAAATGTGCCAATATGCAAAGTCAAAGACAATTGAATATTTTTTATTCAAATCCTATTTGCGCTAGATACACACGAAATGTAAAGTAAGAATTAACAACTTTAGTTGCACAAATTGCTGAATACTGTAATTGGGTTGTTTCCCGTTTTGCAAAAATATTTTTCTGAAAGAGCACGGTCGAAAACATGGGGTAATTTTGCTTTCTTTGGTAGGAGATTTTTTTTTTCTTGGTTTTGACTAATACTCTCTCTTTGAAAAATAATCTTAAAAGACATTCTTTGTTGTTTTCAATTTCACTGCTGACGTAACAAGTGAACAAATTGCTAGGGTTATCAGAACAAAGTTTCAAGACATTGCCAAACTTTGCCAAATAAATATTTTATTTAGTTAACAACTCTCGTTCCGCTAATGAGTACTCGCAGTGAAAAATCACCAAAAAGCGATGCCTTTCCAAACAACCTCACGCTCCAATTCAAAATGTTTTTTCTTTTTCTTCACTTGTGACGTCAGACGAGGAAACATTTTGTTTCATAACTATGAAATTTGAAAAAATTAATTAAAAATTAAATATTGGAAACAAAAATATTTTCTGGTTCCGTTTTTTTTTTTTTTTTTTTTTTTGTTGTTGTTGGCTTATTTTATCAATTTTACCCGAAGTTAGCATTTTTAAGTGAAGGAAACACTCCTTTTGCATTAATTGCAGATTACTGAAATGTTCAGACATATCAGAAAATAATGTAATCCATAGTTCTCCATTAATAAAATTTTGTTGAGAGATGCTGCTCACATTAAAATAAGCACCATGAATGGCCGACAAGTCTTTGTGAGAAGTTTGTGATCCGCTTAAAATTTTGGCATTTTGCACCGAATGATGAGTAATTGTTTTAAAAAACTTTTATTAAATCGTTAATTGATTAAAATATTCTTTTAATTCGCAATTCTAAATAAACTATAGAAGCTCTGCAGTCTCTGCCCAATGGCTGCTAAAAGCAGTAAAATCAAGACCCACCCACTTACACCTATCCAATCAGATATCTGCCATCTGTGCTCAAAATTTATCCCTTTGGCTAATTTCTACCGCAAGATGGCGTATCGAAGATTTAAAAGTTCGACTGTTTTTCTTTCTTTCTTGTTTTAATAGTTTTTTTAAATGATTACCATGGTTAATGCACGATTTTTTTTTTAAATTTAAAACTATGAACAAACTGAGCAGTAGTAAAACATACAACTTATCTGCTAATGCCTATCAATACGCATATTAGCGTACCTCATTATATTTTTTAAAACTTTTCATTTTTATTTGTAAAATGCAGGAAATGTATGCAAAAAAAAATAATTTTTGCCCTTTTTTTTATTGTAATTTTTTTATCTATCTTGAGAAGTATTGTTGCCGTGTCATAATTAGAATTTACAAAGGAGAGATGGGCTGTCATTGCCTCAAAAGGTTGGACTTCTGTGTTTACGAAAAAATACAACACAAGAAAGATTTACAGCACACAGAGAGGAAATATCACTCAGAGCTCCTGTTGGAATCGAACTCACGACCTCCCGCATTCAAAGTGAAATTTCTACCTTACAGCCCTGGAGGACGCCACGAAATGTTGTGCCTGATGCTAGTTGTCTAACGCTACAAGAACGTTTGCTTTACGCCATATTTTTAAAACAGCAATAAAGTAGTATTTGTAAAATGTAAGAAATTTATGCAAAAAATTAATTTTTGGCATTTTTTTAAAAATTGTAATTTTTTCATCTACCTTGAGAAGTATTGTTGCCGTGTCATAATTAGTGGTTACTAAGAAGAGATGTTCTTTCATTGCCTGAAAAGATTGAACTTTTGTGTTTACGGGAAAAAAGACAACACAAGAAAGTTTTACAGCACACAGAGAAGAAATACCATTCAAAGTTTCTGTTGGACGCGAACCCACGACCTCCCGCATTCAAAGTGAAGTTTCTACCTTACAGCCCTGGAGGACCACACGACATGTGTCTGATGCCTGTTGTCTAACGCTACAAGAACGTTTGTTTTACGCCGTATTTTTAAAATAGTAATATAAGTTATATTGATCTGTCGACTTTCTGTAATTAACTAGTGCTTGAGCAAGATCAGTTTTTAACTAACCGACTAGGTTTCCTGGAAAAAAATACTGTTTACAGAATAAAAAGTATAATATATTTCATCTTAAGCAAAAATATTTGCAATCACTTTAATTTTGAGAGAAAAAAGCTGTTTAAACCAACGTAACTCCTTTATTTGACTGTTTTGGTCAATTGGTCACCCCTTAATTCTAGCATAAATGATCAGTTATTAATTTACTATTTTTTTCATTTACTTTAATACTACATGAAAGATCTGCATATCACAACAAATAAACCAGTAGGATTAAATTTAACCACACGCAATACTATTCAAAATTTCAGCTCTTGTAATACTTCTCATTAACACTGCACGTGACTATCTCGAAGCTTTTTAGACGGCTTCGTAAATATTCTATTGTAATCTTCAACGAAAATTTAAGTTACAACTATAAATTACAACAGACATTTCATAAGACACCAAAAATGTGTTCTAGCAATCAGATAAAGAATATGTGCTAATTTAATCTCCGTTTTTTTTTTTTTTTTTTTGCTTTTCTGTGGTGAATTAGTGGCGTATCAGATTACGTCACTTAAAAACTTTTATTAGATTTTAATCATTTATCGAGACATTTTCTGTTATTATTAGTCGAATAATTACCTTTTTGCAGTATATTTAGTAAGAGAAGTAATCTATAAAAAAAATTTAAGTCAAATTATACCAAGATCAAGTTTGCCCCCCCCCCTCCCCCGTGTACAGAAACCATATTTACATTTATTCAAAAGCTGGAGATAATACTAATCTGAACGCTTTAATGCAAATTTCAATTTAAGCAATGTTCAAGAATGAATTCCTAATTGAAAGCTTATTTACATTTTCGTATGAAATTAGTTAAAAACAATTATAATTACCGTTGTAACTACCGTGGAACAATGGAACAAAGTTTATCTGATGTAGAAAAAATAACGGATTTCTATGTTTTTTTTTTCTTAGCTTTGCGAGCATTTTTTTTTGTCCTTATATCAGAGAATTTATGCAAAAATGTTGATTAAAATTGGAATAAACTAACAAATAATAGCTAATTAATTAAGTTGGTTACATAATGTTGCATTGTCACTGGGTCCGAGGTCGCATTCAAAATTTCAAAAGAATCCGATCAGAGGAAGTGGGTGAAAATTGAGTCGCAAGATTTGAACTAGATGTACTTTGAACTCCCTCCCCATTGCACACACTTCGGGGTCTGCGGGTATGTGGATCCGGACCAGAACCTCCCCCTCTCTAACGGTTGAGGATTCAGTCTTAGGACTGTTCATATAAGTTCTTTCATACAGCGTTTTCATTCATTCAGAAAATTAAAAAGCTTTAAACAAAATCCTGTACTTTTCAAGATTGTACGTAGATTGTGAACTTAGAGTAGGAGTTGGTGTCCAACAGAAAAATATGAGCATAGATGATTAACAAAATGCTCCATAGTATTTTTCTTATTTTTTAAAAGATTTTTTGCAACAAGACTTAAATTTCCTTACGAAATGGTACTTTACAAAGCAGATATCTCAAGAATTTCATTTTCGTTTTCTTTAAACAGCTAAATGATAATGCAATTATTGAAAGAAAGAAGAAATGAAATAAATCACAGTTCTTCTACCACTGATATGTGATAACGTGCCGTCAACGTACTTTTTTAATATCTCTGGAGGTTTCTAATTGCCCATCCAGAAAATGTGCTAAACACGACTTTCTACTTATTTTATACGCTTGCGAGCTTGAGAAAGAAATAACCTATGCATCCAAGGTATGCAAATTGGCATTCAAATTGCTGTTGCCTTGTATAAAAATAAATGCCCGGAAACAACAGATTTATTGCATTAATTGACTTATATATCATTCATATCTATTTTACAAGCCACTACATCTTACAGGAACACACACCATGTCATTATATCAGCAATTTGAGTTCTCTCTTTCACCAGATTTTACTATTTGTATGAGCTTAACTTTTTTTCTGGTTACCAGACATCGTCATTATCCAGACAAAAAACAAAAAGTTTTAATTAGGCAAGCAAACATTGATTTAGCCTTCCAGAACAAGATAATTTTCATAATTATCTTTTCAGAAGGTTACGTTTCTATATTTTTTGACGGATCAGGTTACTTGACCTTGAATAGTTGTATAATTTGAAACCAAGAACAACATTTGCTGTAACTTCCAAAATAATCTATTCAAATTACAGTGATACCTCAATTTTACTTTTCTCGATTGATTTTTTTTAAGGAAAACGTAAAATACGGGAAATAAATAGAAAGCAAAAATCAAAGAAAAAAAAATAAAAGCAATAAAGATTACTTTTTAAAGGTAGGCAAACCGCGTAATTTTCAAAAAAAAAAAAAATAGATTTTGAGATTTTGGGAAAGTTAGCGATTTTGGGAAATTTTCTCCTTTCTAAATCCGCTTTATTTATTTATTTATTTTTTTTTTTTACCGATGAATTATCGGGAAAACTAGAAAAATTTACTAAACTCAAATGCACTGCTTTTAACTGAAATTTACTTTTTCTTTGTTGATTTTCTCATAGCCACGTTTCCAAAGTTTTTATTTACGCTAATAGCTCTAGCGAAAAAAGAATTAGCTGTAAATATTTGAAGCTTTGCAAAACTGATAATTGAACATATTAGTGTGATATAAACCTTAAAAAAGTAATGTACATGCAATATGTGGATTTGAAATAATGATGAATTAAACTTAGGGGGCAAAAAGCATGTTTTTCGGGGGAATTTTTAAACTTTTACCCATAAAACCTGTTTTTAGTTAATTATTGCCAACTTGGAAGGTCTCTAGGGTCTAACAAAGAGATAGATACCAAAAGTTTTAAAAATTGTGAAAGAGTAAATGCACTGGAAGTGTAAAAAGTTTAGTTTTTTGATAAGAACAATCTTATTTAAAAAAAAAAAAACCTATAGGAACTTTTTTTTCAACAAGTAATATGTCCAAATGTGTTATTTATGTCATATTTAATACTCGTACAAAGCGTTAGAAACGTGCAATGAATATTGAAGAGAAAAATATGTAGGGTGATCGCTTTACTTTAAAGGCCTAACATATATATTTTACGAAGATAACATTATGACACATATCATTTTAACACATATAGTTGCGAATACTGGCGTTTAGGTTTAAAATAGTCCGTAAAAGCGTATTGTTTTGTAGTCATTGAGTTCAAAGTAGTTGCAGTATTTTTTAAGATTAAAATTTTTTGCAAGTTTTTTTTTTTTCCATGCGAAGGAAAATAATCTTCCAATATTTGGAAGCTCTTTAGTGTAATGTTGAAATACGGGCGGGTTCCGCTTCTTCTAGTTCGTCTTCATTGGCGACGAAAAGTCCATAAGATCGGCTACGGATGGAGCTGTTGCGTTTCTGTTTTTATAGATTTAACTTTCAACAGCGTTTATTAGCTTTAAAAAAGAACAAAAGGAAACGCAATGCTTATTTTAAATATTTTTTTCCCCTTTTTTTAAAACTTTCCAGGGAAAACATAAAATGTGGAAAATTCATAAATAACTTTCCATCCGGGTTAAATTAACAATTTTAGTACAGTAAACTCCCGATTACCCGCGGATTAGGGTGACACGGTAACCGCGGATAAGCGAAACCGCGGATAAACCGAATTATAGGTAAGAAACGATGCTGGTGTAAGCAGCAGCTACAAAATGTGAATAAAACTCACACATAACATTTAAGTTATGGCTGAAAACAATAACATTGATTGTAAAAAAAAATATGTAAAAGTTAAAAACAAACAATAACTTAATCATAAGTCATCACTGTTGAAGAAAAAAAATTGTGAAGAGACGCACGGATAATCCGAATCGCGGATAATCCGACCGCCGATCAAAGAATATAGATAATCGGGAGTTTACTGTATACGGAAACACTGGGATCATGAAAACGTGAAATGCGGGAAAAACGTAGATTCGGTTAATAAAAATCGTGGTTTAACTGTAGTATATTTGTGCTTTGATCATTTTTCTTTTCATGCTTTTACTATATTTGCACATCAACTACATAGCAACTGAATAAAAATGAATGATGAGGAAAAAAAAAACATTTAAATATCATGTAATTAGTTTAAATTTGCATACTTCTTTTCTTATTTTTCTGAGATCTTTAACTTTTGCGTTGTCTTCTACTAGAGAAAAAGCAAGAGTACTGCTATCTCGTTTTCTCTTGACACGTCTTGAATTTGAAGTACACCTTCAAGAAAGAATATTTTCATGAAAAAAATCAAACTCGAGGATGTTCCATTATCAGACAAGAAAAGTTTGATTGAATGATAACAGAACTGCTTATTTTGCTGAAACACGTAGGTTAGTTTTATTACTTTTGGAACAAATTCTTTAAAAATTGTCCGAGTCAGAGATACGACAATGTTGAAATTAAGAGTGATACACAGACCAGAATTATGCAAAGAAAAAGAAAAATATTTTTTTTTGTTCCACGTGGATGCCAATTTGAAATGAACTCTACCTGACAGGGTTAAATATTAAAGCAGTTACATCTTTTATGATTTATTTACTTGAATTTAAAGCATGCTTTCAAGAAAAGATATTTCAATTAAAGCAAAATAAAAGTTTAAGAACGTCCCATTGTCAGCGTAGACTATTTTGATTAAGTGCAGGGTGTCTCGAACTTAATTTTTTGGGAAGGTAGAAATTCTTAATTTGCCGAATGGAACGCCAAATTTTGCTGAATGAAGATCATTTTGCCGAATCGTCTGGCGAAATTTGCGGATAAGGAAATGTTTGGGATGTGTCAGTGACCTTCCACCGGGGCGCCCCTGATTGAGTAATGCTAATACACTGGTGTGGAAAAATTAAGGACGAAGTCGAAAGCATATCAGCTGAATAGCATGTCAGCTGAACGAAGAGGCAGAGCGGACAGAAAGACCAATCAGGAGATTAAGCAAGGTGATGTACGGTAGCACATGCTCAGATATGCAGGCAGACGTAATGGGGGAGTGTCTGAGTAGTATAAAGCATGTTGTCGGTGTAAGATCAGTATTTCTGGCAAAGAGATTGCACGCCGTATAGCAGTTAAAATCACACCGAGTTGCTGCCTCAGCGAGAAATGGCGAATAATCAATCTGTTAGATGACATCTGGATGCTTTTACCCGAGGTCGAATCATTGGGAAGTTGGAGGAAGGCCGCAGTGTGACAAGTGTGGCTGCAGAGTTCGGAATTGCTCACAGCATCGTTTCACGACTTTGGAGACAATTTCAAACTACAGGAACACCTATCCGGGGGTTCAGTAGTGGTCGTCCACGAGGAACCACACCCGCAGATGACCGGTATATTGTCTTACAGGCCAGAAGAAACAGGCGACGGGACGACCGATATCGCGTTTTACCATGGCCAGAGGACTGCACGGTGGTGGTATGTTTGCACGACGCCCTACACGGTGTGTACCTCTAACGCCTGCCCATCGGAGAAGGCGCTCTCTGTGGTGTCGGGAACACCGGAATTGGAGAGACAATGAATGGGGACGAGTACTCTTTACAGATGAGAGCAGATTCAGTCTAAGTAGCGATTCTCATCGCATACTCATCTGGAGAGAGCGGGGAAGCCGCAATCATCCCTCGAACATCATTGAAAGGGAGGAGGTCGCGGTGTTCTCGTTTGGAGAGGCATCATTCTTAGTAGTCGTACAGACCTTCACATCTTCGACGCAGGTTCAATCAAGAGGACCCGTTATTGTAACGAGATTCTTCTTCCATATGTGCGTCTTTTTAGAGGCGCTATGGGTCCGCAGTTCCTTTTCATGGACGACAATGCACCATGTCATCGCACAGTAGCTGCCGAAAAGCTCTTAGAGAGTGAGGATATTGAACGTATGGATTTGCCGGCACGATCTCCGGATCTCAATCCCATTGAGCATCTATGGGATTTTCTAGGCAGACGCTTGGCAGCTCGTAACTTACCACTAGTAACGGTTCAGGAGCTTCGATTGGCGCTGCGAGTCGAATGGGCAGCAATGCCTCAACAACTCATTGACACCCTCATTCTCAGCATGGGCAGACGCTGTGAAACCTGCCTATCAGTCGGGGGAGATCATATCCCCTACTAAAGACTGGATGTTTCTTGCTGGACACCTATCACAGGAATGTTTCGGCCTTCAGTCGCATTGCGCTCCATGCTATTTTTTCAATAAAGCTTCTTTTTATCCCTCTGATTTCTCTTTTAGTAAGTGTTGCTTACATTACACACGTCCTTACGTATTGGGGATCTTACGGTATTAAATGTGTTGATTTGGAAAGCTTTTGTACAAAGTTATATTGAAAAAACCGTCTCGTCCTTAATTTTTGCACACCAGTGTAGTTACCTGACAGTAATAATTACCTGATAATGAAACTGTTTGCATCGTTGGAGGTTATATTAGTTTTGTAATAAAGTCTTTTAAAACTCGTAGTCAGAGGTATGACAAGAAGGCAAACAAGAGAGTAGTACATATCACTGCCAATTGGCCTTTTTCGCAAAACCACAGGTTGAGTTGATAAAATTTTCCAATATCAAGTACGTAATAACTCTTGCAGCTGGTCGATTAGTTACATTAAAAATAATAAAGTTGTAAAAAATATGATAATAAGTGCTAAAATTGATTGCTCATAAACAACTTTTTTTTGGAATAATTTCTTAAAAATGGTAAAAAACCGTCCGTTGAGAAAAACAAGAAGAAAAAAAATGTGAATGTGTTTTACAAGTTTAGCGAAAATATATCTGAAAATGAGAGCTATTTTTCTACACTGACATGCGCAGGTAAACGACAGTATTTTCAGATATGAGTTTTGGTGTTTTAGACAAGATGCTAAAATTAGGGAAATGTTGGATTTAAGACGTTTTTGTTACGTTTTTTCCAGCAGAAAACAAATAAGCAATGTTGTTCAATAAAGCTAACGCACACACAGTACATGAAAAAAAATTTAAATGTACAGTTTGTGCCTTTTACCTTTCCATGGCAGTAAAACACTCCTTCATGTACATCTTCATAAAGGCTTGTTTTAATTATACTACCTTGGGTAAGTAAAAAGCAGTAACTAATTTTTTTTTGTCATCTTTTGGAAGTTAGCTTTATTGTACAATCTTGCTCATTTGGTTTCCAATGAATAAAAAACGTTTAATTAAAACATTTATTTCCCTATTGTTAGTATTGAACCAAAAAGGCATTTCTTCAACTTCCAGAAAAATATTCTCTGCAGACACTGGCGTTTACCTGTTGAAAAAACTTTCACGAATCAGTGATGATGGGGGAGCATTATTCTTGATGTTATTTAAATTAAACTTAGATACATGCACATATTATTAATTCATTTGGTACCATACATATTCCGCCTCAGCGACCACGAACAACACCCTCCTCGTCACTTAGGAAAAAACCAACTGACCCAGGAGGGTGAAAGTTCAGTCACGAGGGATCGCAAAGGATGTGGCAGCGCCCTCTCAGAAAATGAGTACAAACACCTGCCCACGGCTGTATTGCATGCCATATTTCAAAATCTATGCTTTATGTTATGGACACTATTTGTAATAAAAACATAAATTGGTTAAAACACTCGAGTTATCTCCTTCTCTCTTTTTACCAAACATTTACCGAGTACGTGAAATCATGAAATACACCGGCAACTCAGTCATTCCAGCCGAAGACTGCAGTTTCGTGCTTATTAGCACTCATCAACCCGGCTTAGGAAGTGACTGAGCTGGAGGTGGAAAACCTTTTAAGGAAGCCAAAAGTGCCAAACTAACTATAGCTAAGATAGACTTCGCACTGGCCAGACGAGTGACTGAAACAATGGTTCGGTTCAACTCGAAGATTGCCGGCAAGGCATGGTATTTTCAGTAAGTTACCGCCCTATAACCAAGGCTAAGCCAGAAATACATGAAATACACCGCCAAATCAGTCATTTCAGCCGAGGACTGCAGTTTCAAGTCTATCTTAGCTACCAGTTTGTTTGGCACTCTTGGCTTCCTTAAGAGGTTTTTCACCTCCAGCTCAGTCACTTCCTAAGCCGGGCTGATGAGTTCTAATAAGCACGAAATTGCAGTCCTCGGCTGGAATGACTGAGTTGTCGGTGTATTTCATGTATTTCTGCCTTAACCCTGGCTATAGGGCGGTAACTTACTGAAAACGTGAATTTAGAAGTTATGTCAGTAAGAAACGTCATTTTAAAAGCCATAAAATATGTTTCGTCCAAGGCCACGAAAATCCCAAGCACACCTCTTATAAAGCAGTACTTAGGTGAAAGACATGAAACCACACCAGCAATAAAAACGAGTTTATAAATACAGAATGTCTTGAAATTTTTACGTGCTCATTTTTAAGACGCAAAGTGGACACTGTCTAGACACTGCTGATTGTAAAAAAGCAAAATGGCGATTTAAACTGCAACAATCATGCAATAATATTTATCAACGTCAATATTGGAACGATAAACAATGTTTGCAAACTATTTGGAAATCTGAAATATATGTTTGCAAAAACATGAAACCTGTTTCGAAGGCATAGACTACCTATTATTTAATTATTTAAATTCTCCATTTGTTCACAGTAATAGCCTGCACACAAGTTGTTATTGAACTAAGTAATTTTACATCATAAATAAAGCCTTTTGTAGTAACTTCTGTAATTATGTTTTGTTTGTCTTTTAGTTTTCATCAGTGCAACTGCAGAAAGAACATAAGGATAATAACAAACCATATTGATCCTGAAAGCTGATAACAATAACTAACATAAAAATTCATGCAAATTAAATGCAAATGAGAGACAATATATGTGATTTAAACTGCAAAAGAATTGAGCTCAACAATAAATGTTATACCTCTCATTCCACTTTCTTCAATTACATTACATAAAATTACTCTCTTATTTAACAAATAAAAATATATTTTTCTGATGGTGAGATAAAACCTGTTTGAGAGTAGTTTAATGTTAGACTATAACTTATCTGAAATAATAACACTAAATGCAGGAATTACCGTCCGTAGTTGTACAACAATATATAATTACAACAATGATGGTGAAGATAAATTGCTCATTTACTGCTCTTAATTAAATAAATTGGGACTCATTTAACTGGTTATCAATATCAAATGAAAGTTTTAGTTTTTTTTAAAAAGGTATGCAGACTTGAACAATGCTTCTCCTTTTGTTTTTCGATATACTTTTAGTAAAGTCATTGTGATCGCGATAAAATTCAATATAAAGCGGAAAAGAAGAAAATAACTTTCGTTATAGTTTGTGGAAAATTAAAATTTTCGCAATCACGAAATGCATCCGGCTGATATTACTTCGTGGTTCTGAAAATTCTAGTTGTGCATATATTTCAGTCGATCTTTTCAACTTTTTCATTCATTCTGAATATCCTACGAAAAAAAAAATACTGAATCGCAACATTCTGAAAATTAGTCTAGGATACGTGAAGCAATAATCTAATAAAAATATATACACAGTAAGAAATGTGGACAATTGTATGAAAAGAAAAAGGGTAAAATAAACACACGGGGTGAATTGGAAAAACACCTTTATTTCCGCTGTACGATTAAAACAACTGGTGATACACGTTGAAATTAATAAACAACAGGGATATAACTCCTTGGGACAAGTTTCAATATTCTGAGATAACCCCGTGTTCGAAAAATCATGTTTCTGCAAGATTTCGTAGTTTTTTTGTTTTTTAATAATTTACTTGAAACGTGAGCATCTAAGGTAAACTGGATTGTTTTCTTCGCGATATTTTTCATAATACATTTTAAAATATACAGATTAAGAGCAAGTTTAAATCATTTCTTATTGCCATCCGTCAGGTAGGCTTTCTTGAAATTATTGCGTTTACTTAGGACCCCTTCAGACATGTCATCCATTATACCGGACATAAACTTTAAACAGATGCTAATCATTTCATAATTGGTTGCATTACCTGTTTTTTTTTTTTTTTTTTTTTTTTTTTTCGCATACTCTTTACGTTCTGCTTATTATTATATGCGCAAGAATTTTTTGTTATAGGATTAACAACACTAAAAAATAGGTATTCAAAGATTACCTATCAAATTAAAGTAATTGAAGAAAGGGACTTGTTCGTTTTTCCAGCCGTAGATTCTTGTTGCAAAAGTCTCGGCTTTGTATGACCTTAATTGCTAAAAGCACTAATTAAAAACCTCGAAAACTAGCGTTTTCCCAAAATTTCGGTTGTGAAAACTCACTTGCATATTTAAAATATTTGTGGCGATCGAAAAAACTCAATTTACTGTGTCTGATGAAATTTGCTTTTAATTTTCAATCATATAAAACGTGAATTATAACCTTTTTTTTAGCAGATTTTATACACACTCTAAACTTTTATTCACATGATTGATAACGATGTCATTGTTGGTCGAGAATGAAAGAGAGCCTCGAAGATTGAAAATGTTTGACAGTTGCCCGTTTCTATAATCTTTCATTTCTTGTAAAAGATTTTCAGTTTTCTCTCTTGATATGGATGTCCATGTTTCCATTGCCATCTTCCAGAAAATACTCAAATGCATTGATATTTTATGTGTGTTCTGACCCCTAGACGTTCATCCTAATATGAGGTCGGCATTCAGGGTCGTTTTTTTTTAAAGTTTAATGTTAGCTCTAATGATTCTATGTCTTTTTTGAAAAGTAAATATCTTTTAGTTGTAATTAATTACTTTTACGGCATAATCAATCAACATCGTTTTACTTAAAAGCACACTATTACTGCAATTATCTACCAAAGCAAAGAAGCAAAATAAGACTGATAACATTTTCCACGCTTTCATAAGTCATTTTTTATTTTAAAGAGATCATACTTTTACGGACCAAACCGTTCAGTTATTTTCTGCACATTCTGTATCTTCTTTGATTTTTTTACATCTTGTTACTTAATAATTATTGTTTCATCCTTCCCCACTTAGTTCTGCTTACTTTTAGCGCATTTAGGGTTATTTAGGAAAAGCTTTTGCAGTCGTAATGACACACATGTTACATAAAATTGAGACTCTTTAAGTGATAGATGAAATGGTCAAATGCTCATTTATTATCTTTATAAAACGTCTGTCAAATTATTAATTGCAGATGAGATAAAATAAGTCTGCAAAGTAATCATTAGCTAGAAGAGATCGAAAGAAAAGTGAGACATCTTCAGGGACAAAGTTCAGACAATTTGTAAAAGTAAAAAGTGGTTTGGTAAATGATAGTAGCAGTGATAAATGAATCTTTCAAAAAACATTGAAAAATATCACCTTCGAAACACTATTAAGACGAAATAAAGTTGTGTCAAACATGAAAACATTAAATTTTAGCTCATTAAGAAGTCTGCATGAGTAGTACATAATTCTATGTTTTGAATGTTTAAATTAGATAATGTCTCTATTCGTTTTAGCGAAAAGGAACTATTGGACTTTACTTACCTTTTATTTTATTTTTTTCCCGTCTGGATTCCTTTTTTAAACGTCTGACTTGAAATGCTTTTTTAAATGTCTGCAACTTCAGAAACTCACTGTTGAATATTTTAATGAACATAAAATAAAAGCTCACATGTTATTTGACCCTAATACTAGAACTTTGAGTTTTTGAATTTTGATGCAAGGAACAGAGCTAAACGTTTCTACTTAAAACAAAACTCACGCACTTAGAACGGGTTTTATTACGCGTCATGATCAAACAAAAGCTTCTATCTGATACTTCGTTTCTCTTTGAAAGAAAAATAATTACATTCAATGAACACATAAATTAGCACAACTCAACACATTTGTTTTATTCAAAATCGTAAAAAAAGTGAATATAAAATAAAATACCAATCACATGTTTAGCCACACGCACAAGCGTCAGACGACCTCGTTTAATTAAGTTCTCAGTACACCGTCTGATATGTGACCTTGGAAAATGATACAATTTGCATAATTCTGAAAACCCCGTAATCTTAATTTATTCATGTATGCGAAAGATTAATATGCCTGTAATTTCGAATCTTTCATGGCCAAACATGTATGTTATTTTTTTTTAAAGTCAGACAAGCAGACGTTTATTTATTTATTTTTGTTTTATGATAAAAGTCGTGTGGAATGTCCTGGCAACAACCTGTCCTGGTAAAAAAATTGTAACTTGCGAGGTTGGAATGAGAGTGGTGTAAATTGGACAGCGGATTCGGAGTTGGACTGATTTCGAGGTAAAGGAATCAGGGTCCACAGTCAAAAGCTGTAAGTTTCCAGAGTCAGAATTGGTCATTTTGTCCGCAACTTTTATTTTATGAAATCAATCACGTGGATTGTCCTGACAACAACCTATCCTGTAGGATATTGTAGTTTACGAAGATAGAATAAGAGTGGTGTTAGTAAGGTTGCGTAATCGGAGTTTGACTGTTTTCGGGGTAAAGATACCGGAGTTGGCAGTCGAAAACCTTAAGCTTCAAGGGTCAAAGATTTCGTCCGCATCTCTTGCTTATGATACAAGTTTTGTGGAATGTCCTGGCAACAACCTAAGTAAGATATTACAGTTGGCGAGGTTAAAATGAGAGTTGTGTAAGTAGGGCTATGGAATCGGAGTTGGACTGTTTTCGGAGTAAAGAAATCGGAGTTGGCAGTCGAAAGATATAAGCTTCACGAGTCGGAGTTGGTCATTTTGTCAGCCAGTTTTGTTTTATGAAATACGTCGTGTGGATTGTCCTGGCAACAACTTGTCCTAGGAAGAAATTATAGTTGCGAGGTTAGAAAGAGAGTGGTGTAAGTAGGACTGTGGAATTGAAGTCAGACTGATTTTTTGGGATCAAAGAATCGGAGTCGGCAGTCGAAAGCTTTAAGCTTATGAGTCGGAGTTGATATTTTTTTCGCAACTCTGCCAGGGCTACCGAGCTAGAGTGGGAATCATGGAGTTTGAGTCGGATTTTTTTCTGGGTACAGGAATCGAAATCGACGGATTTGTAATTCCAGGAGTCTGAGTCTGTTATTTGCTCTCTAAATCCGCAGCAGAGATGTAGTATTAATACTCGATACGCAACGAGAAACAGCTTCCATGGGCCACCGAAATCTTCTTTTAACAGGCCCTACTGCTGCAGCAATACTAGCTCCTCACATGTGGGAGCCATGATTGAAATTTTTGCAAACGCAACTTCTGAGAAAAAAAAAACATTACGACTGCGCCAGTTTAACTTTAAGATATAGTTTTGTATTTGCACAAAGTCGTTTTTTTATGCACCAACTTGCATAAAATGTTAATTGTTACTTGTTGATGTAACTTTAAATGAATAAAACCAATATTCGTCCACATTTACGACGTGATTACTGAAATAAATAACTTATAAATTGAAAGAGGGCAGACATTTCTGGGTGCTAGTCCACACTCCATGACATGGAAAATGACTTACACTGCTTTTACACAACAGCAATTCTTGTTCGTTAAAATTTTTTGTTTTCTCCTGATAGACCCATACATTTTAGTATATTTTTACAAAACTGGTACGCTTGATAGAGGAACTAAGAGGAAGCCAAACCCATGCGTGCTTCAAAAAAAAAAAAAAAAAAAAAAAGTGAATTATCTGACTCACGCCACTCTTACTTCAAGCCAGTCCAATTGATGAATTAGGTTGAAGAAAAAAACGGACAGGTGTAGTGTCGGCTGAAGATCGCACCAACGAGCATGTTTATTTCGAGTCAAGTGAAATTCAGATTTGATGAATGAGACTGCTTTTCAACAATGTATAAAAATTCACGACAACGAACCGACTTTACGGTATCTTTGGAATGCTTCACAACACTCTTAATAAGTTTGGGAATCATTGTATCCTGACATCATTTGACACTGAACTAATGGATATGAAAATATTTTCGTTGCATGTTTAAGGATGAACGATTGCTATGTTCTACTTTATGCGTATTTTTAGTGACTGTTAAAGATTCATTTTTTTTTCAAGCTTGTCTTAAAAGTGAAACAGAGACTGATGCTTAGAGTAAAACCGTAGAATCACTTCTAAAAAATCTTATAACCGATTTTTTCGGTAAAAATTGTTTTTTGTAGAATATACTATTAAAAACTATTTACTTACGTAAAAAATAACTCCCATTTTTTATGACTTCCTGTATTGTTATTTATTTCCCTGTATTATTAGTTCTTCTTAAAAAAATAAATAAGATTTGAGTGTGAGAGTGCTTCTTTTTACTAAATTCCATTTTTTTTTTTTTTTTTTTTGGATTTTTACAATAAATGTTTTTATAAACTAAATTATTTTCAACAAAATCCTTTATTTTTCTTTAAAAAATGCTTTTTTTTACATGCGTATGTAAAGTATAAAATAATATTGTCATCTAACAACTGTCGAGAAAAACAAAATTTACAATGTGGTTGTTTCCCTCTGTCAAAGATATTTCTTTTAGTCACTAAAATTGATAGAATAAGCAAAAAAAAAAAAAAAAAAAAAAAAAAACAAAGACCCAAAAAATGCTTTTATTTTCCCAGCAGTTATTTTTTTAATTATTTTTTTAAAATGTCTGATTTTTCAAACAAGGCGTGGTCTTTATGACGTCACAAATGATGCATTTTGGCGCATCTTTCTGCCACGATTCCATTATGATAATCAAGAAGCGAATTTAAAAAATTTCGCTCTACGCTCGCTATCAACCATGTCGTTGCCAATACACGTGCGTAAAGAAGCGAGTTAAATATTACGTTCTGCGAATGGCAACAGGGAATGGCATTTCATCATTTGTGATGTCATCGTCAGAAGCGTAAATAATGAAAGCGCGCCGATTAAAGTAACTTTTTAAAATTAGTAAACTTAGTCAAATTATTTAAAAAATGAACAGATTTTATGTAAACATGCTCTTTCAGAAAAAAATACTTTTAAAATTTTGGAAACGAGTCCATTCATCAAAACATTGCAAATTATTCTAATTTCTTTTATCGTTGCAATGATAAAAAAAAAAAAAGCACAGACAAGAATTGAATTTCAAAGAAATATAAAACATTGCAAATGATAATGAATGAGATGGACTTTGGATTTATTAACTCTGGGCTAATTTTACGTTTTGGAATGTTTACCTCTTTGGTTAATTTCTTAAGTAACCACACATCGGCGTATCAGCGCTTTAGAGTTTCAAATTGATAAAAAATATAAATGTAATGAGCAAAAAGCAACTATAACAAAAAGTGTTGGCATCACATTTATATTTTTTGCTTTGTTTTATGTGATAGCCTACTTCGTTTCACCTCTGAAATTCTACATTACTTCAGTATCTATGGTGTGAGAAATAACAGAAAAACTATAGTATTTTTAATGGTCAATTGCATAAAAGTGTAGCACATGTTAGGAATGAAGAGGGATTTTAAGATGGTAATAAATGACGTTCTTCAGTATAAATGGAAAATTATTATACAGTTTGTTATATAGTTATATTGATGATTATTTTACAATTCCATAAAATTAGTTCTTACAAAAATGTAGGCAGGGAATAACTTTTTGCACGTTTGATGGCTAATGGGGTCGTTTCCAAAATTTTAAAGTATTTTTTTCCGAAAGAGCATGCTTAAAAACATAGAATCTGACCTTTTTTAAATAATTTGTTTCAATTTAATATTTTTAAAAAATTAATTAAATCGGTGCGCTTTCATTGTTTACGCTTCAGCCTATGATATCACAAATGATGAAATGCCATTCAGTGTTGACATCTACAGAGGAAAATAGTTAATTCGCTTCTTTACTCACGTATATTGACAACGATACGGTTCATAGCAAGCGTAGAGCGCAGTTTTAATTCGCTTCTTAATTATCATATCGTGGAAAAACAGTAGGAAGATGCACCGAAGAGCATCATATGTGATGTCATCAAGACCATTCCTTGTTTGAAACTTTGGACATTTAAAAAATTTAATTAAAAAATAACTGTTGGGAAAATAAAAGTATTTTCTGGGTCCGTTTTTTTTTTTACTTATTCTATCAATTTCAGTGACAAAAGGTACTACCTTTGACTGAAGAAAACATATCCATTGTATAAAGCTATAGCACTTATAACAGATACGAAAATAATAAAAAATTATAAGACGGTCATGAATCATCTTCTATTAGAACTGCAAAAAATGAGTAGTATACGATTCTCTAAAATTATTTTTTACTAAAATATTTACGACAAATAACTTTGTAACTAATCATATATATCATTTTTCAAAATTGTTTTTTTTTGGCTATGCCTTAAGTTCCTCAATACTTCATTAAACTGAATAAGTAAGGCGTTATTTTGAAAAGAAAAAAACAAGTAACCGCTTTCAGAGATAAATAAAAAGATGATTCAGATTTTGGTTGTTTTTATCGACAAAACCGATTTATTATGTTTTTATCCCGCACTGCTTCAACGCGTAGTATACCGGCATAGACATTCATCTGTCCAGTTGGTTAGAGTGCCGTGCTTATGATGCGAAGGGCATGAGTTCGAATCCACACAGCCCAAATATCGTTTTGACGACCTATTTTCTTGAATATAATTCTAATCCTAATTCATAATCTAAACTCATTGCAGGATTCTGAACTACAACTCTGCTGCTGTTAAAATCGGGAAACAGGACAGAACTTTTACAATAATAAATGGTTCATTTTCTCTAAACTGCTAAATTCTTGTCTTTGCTCAAAATGACAAATTAACTTGGCTAAAAATAAAACTGACGCTAGAATGCTTTAACAATATGCTTTTTTGTTTGTAAAATACGCTAAAATGAACTATCTATTATTATTATACATTTAAATAATTTTTTTACATGATAAGTGTCATTCCCCTGTGTGTGTCTAAATCCAACTTAAAGAAAATTAGCTCTAAAGATTCAGGAAGTCATGTATATTTGTAAAGAAATTGTTGTTTAACCTATTAACAACTGTTATGCAATGTTGCAAAATAGAAAATAGCATGGAATTAATGTTTCTCACATCTGGTAATAGTTGTATTCACTCAAAATTTAGTCTATGAATTATGGTCTCATCATAGAAATAATCCTAATTCGTTCTTTTTTCAAAAATACACGGAGTCGAGTATAATAGGGTGATCTCAAGTTTTATCTTGTTTAGTATTTTTAATGACTGTCACTACCCCGTCTCTGATAATTTATTTCATTTTGTAATAATCACTCAATGAGTGATTAACTCTTGTTTGTGTAGATTTTTTCCACTCCACTTTAAGTGACATCGATTTTTTTTATTTGCAGTTTTGACAAAATATAAGTAAAGTTTAAATTTTGTCATTCCCCTGTCGGCCTTCCCCTGTCACATGCAAGGGAAACAAATGACCACAATAATCACTTTTTGCACACCTCCACATTGGATCTTTTTTAATTTCATAAAAATATTATTTCCTTTTCCCACAGAAATTATAATACCGTCAGTAAAATATATTATTTCCACTAAGTGTCATTCCCCTGTCAAAGTGAATGCCATTCCTTACCCTATCCAAATTGCGTTGTTTTGGGAAAATGACCCAAATCGCAACTTTTTAGTGTATAGCATCGTAAGATGGATGCCCATTAACTCAATTTATAAAAGCATCCTGCTAATAACAGGAAAGTCAAGAGATAGTTTTCTCGTATACCAAAAACTCTGACTAATTTTCATCAGCTGAATTTTAATCCAACTTTCTATGAATATGTAATCTTAACTCACTAGGGGAAATATTTTAAACTACAGTTGTGTTCCATTGAAATTGGGGGGGGGGAACGTTTACTTTAACATGGTACAGCACAGTGCAGCACAGCAAGAGCATCCTGCTAATAACAGGAAGGTCAAGGGATAGTCCCCTCATATGCCAAAAAATGTAGTCTTTGACTAATTTTCATCAGCTGAATTATGATCCAAGCTTTTATTAATATGTAATCTTAACTCATTAGGGGAAATATTCTAAACTACAGTTGCGTTCCATTGAAATTAGGAGGGGGGGGGGGCGTACAGTTTAACGTGGTACAGTACAGTTTCATATATATTATTCTCAAAGGTGTTTTTTTTGGGGGGGGGAGGGGAGAGAGAAACCATAACTTTCTTAATGTTTTACCAATCATCAAGAGAAATATATCATTTTAGAGTTTTTTTTTCCGCTATCAGTAAAAAAATAAACGTCACATTTTGCTGTTATTCAAAATAATAATAAAAATAATAGTAACAAGCTTAAAAAGGCAGGTTTCAGAATGGGGTCGTTTCCAGAATTTTAAAAGGTTTTTTTTCTGAAAGAGCATGCTTAAAAACA